>NC_041389.1:649261013-649316692 GCF_002162155.2 Triticum dicoccoides
GGCGGCGCGCGAAGGAGCCGGTGACGACAGCGACGGTGGGGGCGGGCCGGGGCGCAGCGGTGCAGCCGGGCACGCTCGGGGGCGGCGGATGGCGTCGTCGTGGGCTCGGGGGCGGGGCACGGGCGACGGCATCAGGGCAGCCTGGCGGCGTCGAGGAGGTCGGCATCATCGGGGGGAACTGCAAGATGAAAATGAAAAATTTCACAAGTGTTTCTTATATACATGAAGCTTTGGTTCCGGTTCGTGGCAACAACCGGGACCAATGCCCACCTTTGGTCTGGTCCCGGTTGGTGGCATGAACCAGGACCAAAGAGGGCATTGGTCCTGGTTGGTGCGACGAACCAGGACCAAAGGGCTGCATTGGTCCCGGTTCGTGGCACCAACCGGGACCAATGGCCTGCGCCTAACACAGCCGCGGTGAGGTGGGATGTTTAGTCCCAGCTCACTAGCTGAGACGCGTCGAGTGTGGTTTTTATAAGCTCTGCCCTGCCATCTCTCTCAAACTCCTCTGAACTGCAGGCCTACGGGCCTAATCTCACACTTCTATGCATGTGGGCCTACTGGGCCTTCCGCGGGCCTGAATCCTGGCCCAACTAGCCGGGTTTCTAGTCGTATTCAAGCCGTGGTGGCCCAGTAGGTGGCATTTTTTTTCTGTTTTTTTGTGTTCTTTTTTTTCTTTTTTTGTTTCTACTTACACCTAAATACTTACAGCTTTTCAGTGATTCTTTTCGCTGTTAGGTCACAAATATTATAGACTTTCTGTTAGTGTCATTAATTTTCAAATTTGAATAGTTTAAATTTAAATTCTTTTAAATTTGTGTGAATCACTAGTTTGTGAACTTTACTATAAAATAGATTTTGAGTGATTCTTTTTCCTGCTATTAATATTATTTTATTTTATCATTATATTCAATTTGGTAAATTTGGGCTATTTTAAATGTCTGTTTTAATCAAAAACAGATTTTTTTATTTTAGTTTGCTATTAAAGTTTCTAACAAAGAACTTTATTTATGAAAATTCCTTTTGCCATTAATGTCTTGAACAGAAAATACTTTGATACTTTTAGTTGCATAAATTTTATATAATTTTAGTTTCAAAAAGACTAGAGATTTATAAAAGCTTTTTAGTTGATTCCTTTTGCTATTAGAGTTTTATAAAAGCTTTTTAGTTGATTCATTTTGCTACTGAAGAATATTATAGTTTTTGTTTTAATTGATCATAACATAATATTTTAATTGATTATTTTAGTTTATTCTTTTTGCTATTAGTTCATTCTTTTTGCTATTAGTTCATTCTTTGAGCCAAATGACCCTGAAATTGAAAATCACTACATGAACTCTGAAAAGGTTGAAAGTTGGCATGGTATCATCATTTCACCCACATAGCATGTGCTAAAAAGTTGAGAGGCTTACGGCAAAAACTGGATGTACTTCGTGTACAAAATGGACAATCTCTTTCGAAGTATCAGGGTTTCGGACGAAAACTCATCTGTTACAAAGGGATTTCATTTGTTTGAACTTATTTGAACTCCAGACTTTTGTGTGTGTTCAAAATGCACCATTCAAAGTCACATCATCAATTTTCAACCCTTTTTGGCTTCATTTGGTATTTTTCATGCATTTACTGATTTTTTGAGCTAAATGACCCTAAAGTTGAAAAGCACTACAAATGAACTCTGAAAAGGTTGAAAGTTGGCATGGTATGATCATTTCATCCACATAGCATGTGCTAAAAAGTTGCGAGGGTTATGGCAAAAACTGGATGCACTTCGTGTACAAAATGGACAATCTCTTTCAAAATATTAGGGTTTTGGACGAAAACTCATCTGTTACAAAGGGATTTCATTTTTTTGAACTTATTTGAACTCCAGACTTTTTGTGTGTTCAAATCGCACCATTCAAAGCCACATCTTCAATTTTTAACCCTTTTGGACTTCATTTGGTATTTTTACGCATTTACTGATTTTTGTGAGCTAAATGACCCTGAAATTGAAAAGCACTACAAATGAACTCTGAAAAGGTTGAAAGTTGGCATGGTATAATCATTTCACCCACATAGCATATGCTAAAGTTGATAGGGTTACGACAAAAATTGGATGCACTTCATGTACAAAATGGACAATCTCTTTCGAAGTATCACGGTTTCGGACGAAAACTCATCTGTTACAAAAGGCATTTCACTTCTTCACATGTAACTGCAGTGATATTCTAGATCAAAGGCATCATCATAATAGTTGTGGAGAGAAAGTCTTCACTTTTTCTTTGCTTGTGTCCTTTGCTTATTGCGCCGTAACCATGGATAATATTCATCCTTGAACAGGGTGCTTGGGTCAGCTTGACTTTGAAGGGAGGAATTTCATGAAACTTTTCATAATCTTCATACATCTCTATCTTACCGTCCAATCCCACGATGCTCTTTTTCCTGAAAGAACTATGTGGCGCTTTGGCTCATCGTATGATGTATTTGCTTCCTTATCTTTTCTTTTTCTGAGTTTGGTAGACATGTCCTTCACATAGAAAACCTGCGCCACATCATTGGCTAGGACAAATGGTTCGTATGTGTACCCAAGATTGTTCAGATCCATTGTTGTCATTCCATACTATGTGTCTACCTGTACCCCGTCTCCTGACAGATTGACCCATTTGCACTGAAACAAAGGGACCTTAAAATCATGTCCATAGTCAAGTTCCCATATGCCCACTATGTAACCATAATATGTGTCCTTTCCCCTCTTGGTTGTTGCATCAAAGTGGACACCGCTGTTTTGGTTGGTGCTCTTTTGATCTTAGACGATCATGTAAAATGTATTCCCATTTATCTCATACCCTTTGTAAGTCAATACAGTTGAAGATGGTCCCCTGGCCAACGAGTACAGCTCATCAGAAACAGTGTTGTCACCCCTGAGACGTGTTTGCAACCAACTACCGAAAGTCCTGTTGTGTTCACATGTAATCCAGTCATCACACTACTTCGGGTGTTTGGAGCGCAGAATGTTCTTGTGTTCATCGACATACGTGGTCACCAAGGTAGAATTCTGTAGAACTGTGTAGTGTGCTTGAGACCCAGAATGTCCATCCCTACATATTATTGAGTCCCCTCCTAGCGTACCTTTTCCACTCAGTCTCCCCTCATACCGCGATTGAGGGAGACCAATCTTGTTAAGGTCAGGAATGAAGTCAACACAAAACCCAATGAAATCCTCTGTTTGATGGCCCATGGAGACGCTTCCTTCTGGCCTATCGCGATTACGGACATATTTCTTTAGGACTCCCATGAACCTCTCAAAGGGGAACATATTGTGTAGAAATACAGGGCCTAGAATGACAATCTCGTCGACTAGATGAACTAGGACGTGTGTCATGATATTGAAGAAGGATGGTGGGAACACCAGCTTGAAACTAACAAGACATTGCGCACATCACTCCTTAACCTTGGTATGATTTCTGGATTGATCACCTTCTGAGAGATTGCATTGAGGAATGAACATAGCTTCACAATGGCTAATCAAATGTTTTCCGGTAGAAGCCCCCTCAATGCAACCAAAAGTAGTTGCGTCATAATCACGTGGCAGTCATGAGACTTTAGGTTCTGGAACTTTTTCTCTAGCATATTTATTATTCCCTTTATATTTGACGACAAGCCAGACGGGACCTTCATACCGAGCAGGCATTCAAAGAAGATTTCATTCTCTTCTTTGGTAAGAGCATAGCTGGCAGGACCTTCATACTGCTTTGGAGGCATGCCATCTTTTTCGTGCACACGTTGCTGGTCCTCACGTGCCTCCGGTGTATCTTTTGTCTTCCCATACATGCCCAAGAAGCCTAGCAGGTTCACGCAAAGATTCTTCGTCACATGCATCACGTTGATTGTATAGCGGACCCCTAGGTCTTTCCAGTAGGGTAGGTCCCAAAATATAGATTTCTTCTTGCACACATGTGCGCGTCCCTCGGTGTCATTCGGAACAGATAGTCTGCCGGGACTCTATATAATGATTACTTGTAAATCATTGACCAGAGCAAGTATGTGATCACCAGTACGGAGGGATGGCTTCTTCCGGTGATCTGCCTCGCCTTTGAAATGCTTGTCTTTCTTTCGACATTGATGGTTGGTCGAAAGAAATTGATGATGTCCCAGGTACACATTCTTCCTGCATTTGTCCAGGTATATACTTTCGGTATCATCTAAACAGTGCGTGCATGCGTGGTATCCCTTGTTTGTCTGTCCTGAAAGGTTGCTGAGAGTAGGCCAATCATTGATGGTTACAAACAGCAATGCATGTAGGTCAAATTCCTGCTATTTGTGCTCATCCCACACACATACACCATTTCCATTCCACGGCTGTAAAAGTTCTTCAACTAATGGCCTTAGGTACACATCAATGTTGTTGCCGGGTTGCTTAGGGACTTGGATGAGAACTGGCATCATAATGAACTTTCGCTTCATGCACAGCCAAGGAGGAAGGTTATAGATACATAGAGTCACAGGCCAGGTGATGTGGTTGCTGCTCTGCTCCCCAAAAGGATTAATTCCATCCACGCTTAAACCAAACCATATGTTCCTTGCGTCACCTGCAAAGTCCTCCAAGTACTTTCTCTCGATTTTTCTCCACTTCGACCTGTAAGCGAGTGCTCTCAACTTCCCGGCTTTCTTACGGTCCTCTCTGTGCCATCGCATCAACTTGGCATGCTCTTTGTTTCTGAATAGACATTTCAATCGTGGTATTATAGGAGCATACCACATCACCTTCGCAGGAACCCTCTTCATGGGGCGCTCGCCATCAACATCAACAGGGCCATCTCGTCTGATCTTATACCGCAGTGCACCGCATACCGGACATGCGTTCAAATCCTCATACACATTGCAGTAGAGGATGCAGTCATTAGGGCATGCATGTATCTTCTGCACCTCCAATCCTAGAGGGCATACAACCTTCTTTACTATGTACGTACTGTCGGGCAATTAGTTATCCTTTGGAAGCTTCTTCTTCAATATTTTCAGTAGCTTCTCAAATCTTTGTCAGGTACACCATTCTCTACCTTCCACTACAGCAATACCAGTGTGGTACCGAGCTTTGTGTTGCCATCTTCACAATTGGGGTACAACCCTTTTTTTGTGATCCTCTCACATGTGATCGAACTTCAGGTTCTCCTTTACACTTTTGCAATGTCTCTTTGCATCAACAATGACTCGGCGAAGATCATCATCGGGCACATCGTCTGGTTCCTCTTGATCTTCAGCTTCCTCCGTCACAGAATCACCGTATTCAGGGGGCACATAGTTGTCATCATCCTCTTATTCTTCGTTGTCTTCCATCATAACCCCTCTTTCTCTGTACTTGGTCCAAACATTATAGTGTGGCATGAAACCCTTATAAAGTAGGTGGGTGTGAAGGGTTTTCGAGTCAGACTAAGACCTCGTATTCCCACGTATAGGGCATGGACAACACATAAAACCATTCTTCTTGTTTGCCCCAGCCACTGCGAGAAAATTATGCACGCCCTTAATGTACTCAGAGGTGCGTCTGTTACCGTTCATGCATTGTCCGTCCATCTGCGTGCATTATATATAATTAAGTGTGTCAAAAACCTTTATAGAACATCATGAATAGATAAGTCACCAAATTAATAGAAGTTCATCATCACATTAAAACCAAAGCACATACATAGTTCTCATTGAAACAACATATAGCTCTCCAGAGCATCAAATTAAATCATACATTGAAACTATATAAAACATTTCAATGCAACAACAAATGCGATCATAATTGCAACTAAGGTAACAATTGATCCAACGGCATAATGATACCAAGCCTCAGTATGAATGGCATATTTTCTAATATTTCTAATCTTCAAGCCCATTGCATCCATCTTGATCTTGTGATCATCGACGACATCCGCAACATGCAACTCCAATATCATTTTCTCCTCCTCAATTTTTTTCAATTTTTCCTTCAATTAAGTGTTTTCTTCTTCAACTAAATTTAATCTCTCGACAATAGGGTCGGTTGGAATTTCTGGTTCACATATCTCCTAGATAAAAAAAAACTATGTCACTTTGGTCGGCATAATTTTCATAAACACTAAATGAACCAAATGGTCATAAAAGATAATATATACCACATCTGAATCATAGACAGGACGAGGGCCAAAGGAGGCAGACCAAAACCATCGCACTATATAATAACAAACAATAATAAAAGTAAGAAAAATTACACAAGTATCTATCTAAATCATACAAGTAAGAACTTTTTTCTTTAGAAATAATATAAGATTAAGAGCTCACCACAGTGGTGTCAGCGACGAGACCGGCACGGGCGATCGACGATGGCGAGGAAAGAGACGGGACATGACGGACCTCCAAACCTAGACAAATCTTGAGGAAAATGGACCTTGGACAAGGAGCTTCGAGAGGAGAAAGCTTAAGTGTGGCTCGGGCATTTCATCGAACACCTCATGTGCATAGGAGGTGAGCTAGAGCACCACAAAGCTCTCCCACAACCGGCCAAAAAACTGAGAACTCCACTGCTCTGCTCGCGGGCAAGGGGGTATATATAGGCATCTCATTGGTCCCGGTTCGTGGCTGGAACCGGGTTAAAGGACCACATTTGGTCCCGGTTCCAGCCACGCACCGGGACTAAAGTTTGTGGGCCAGGAGCAACGCCCATTGGTCTCGGTTCGTGTCTGGAACCGGGACCGGAGGGGCCAAACGAACCGAGACCAATGCCCCACGAGGCCCGGCCGGCCCCCTGGCCTCACAAACTGGGACCTATGCCCCCATGGGTCCCGATTCATGACTGAATCGGGATTAATGGGCTTATCTAGCTTGGACCAAAGCCCTGTTTTCTACTAGTGTCATGTCCTTAACTATACCTAAGTTGTTGCGGCAGACAGCATCAACATTGTCTTAATTTCATACTATCATTCGATGGTCTCTGCCATCATCGCCATGGCGAGCCACGTATTCTCCACCTCTGAACTGAGTGCAAAGAGCGACACCATCTTTAAGCTGCACTTCATCTTCTAGCTTTTGGTGCTTGTCGTGTCTGTTATGTTGTAAGTTGTTATGTCAACACACTTATTATGTAATTCTTGCAGATTGATGACTTTCTATAGGGATCATCTAGATGCGAATATCAATTTCTAAGCTTAGAGTCATATGCACCCGGTCAATAAAAAATTCAAAAAAATCCACATTTTATTTGCATGGTAGAATTTGATGCGGGAGGTGCGCTCAAAATTTTAGGTCATTTGGACATATGAGTAACACTCAGCAAAAAGAAAAATTGGGTCGGAGCAGTACATGAACGGAAACATTTTTATAGACCATAAATTTATCTTTTTGCCGAGAGTACACTATTAGGGAAAACCTTATACACAGAAACTTACCAGTAGCGGGGCTAAAAAGAAGCGCTAATACAATTTACCACTAGCGCGTGTGAACTAAACGCGCTGTAGCTAAGTTTGTAGCAGTAGCGCGTCTCGCGGAAGAAGCGCTACTACGACAATTCCCCAACTGTTCTCGACAAGCTACCAATAGTAGTAGCGTGCTTAAAAAAGCAAGTTGCTGCTAAGATTGTTGTAGCAGCGTGTTTTTCGCAGAAAGCGCTACTGCTAAGGAAAGAAAAATAATATGAAAAACATATAGAAAAGTAAATGAAAATGAAAGAAATAGAAAAAAGGGGAAGGAAAAAAAGAAAATATGAATGAAAATAAATGAAAAATAAAAAATAAAGGAGAAAGGCGTAGCAGCAGCGGACTTTCTGGACACGTGCTATAGCTATCTTAGCAGTAGCGTGTGTTGCCTTCCAGCGCTATAGCTAACTTAGCTATAGCTAACGTAGTAGTAGCACTTTTTCTGGAACGCGCTGTTACTACTTTTGACTAAACCACGCGCGGTTCTTCTTCCCCACGACCACTTCCCCCAAATCGAACTCGCGCGTCTGCTGTCGCTGCCATCGTCGCCTGGCCGCTGCGCGCGCTCTCCCGTCGCCCTCCGCACGCCGTCGACGCTGCCCCTGACCCCGACCTTGACGCCCCCTTACATCGCCTCCCTCCGCCGTACGCCCGCTGCCCCGACCCTGACCACATGCCCGACCTCGATGCCGCGTGCCCCTCTCCCTACCTCCGCCGGCACCCGAGGTGAGCACGCCCTCCTCCTCGTCCTCCCCTACCTCTACCTAGCTAGGGTTCTTAAGGTTAAATTTTAGAGTTCCTCTAATTAGTTAGGGTTCATCAAATTAGATGCTAATTAGGGCAATAGTTGTTAAATAGAATTAGTTTTAGAGTTCATCAAATTAGTTAGGGTTAAATTTTAGAGTTCATCAAATTAGTTAGCGTTAAATTTTAGAGTTCATCAAATTAGTTAGGGTTCATTAAATTTTAGAGTTCATGAAATTAGTTAGGGTTACATTTTAGAGTTCATCTAACTAGTCTTTTTTTACTGTTTTTTAGTAAGTTTTTAATAGAATTAGTAATAAATTAATAGAACTAGTTGAACTAGTTTATTTTTAGTAAGAACTAGTTGAATTAATAGAACTAGTTTATTTTTAGTAAAAAATTAATAGAACTAGTTGAACTAGTTTATTTTTAGTAAGAACTAGTTTATTTTAATTTATAGTAAGTGCTTAATTGAATAGTTGAATTAATACAACTATTTTATTTTTAGTACGAAAATTAATAGAACTAGTTTACTTTTTTAGTTAAAGCAATTATTCCCGCATCGACGTCGACGATGCCTATCCCGCATCCTCGTCGTCGACTCGGTGGAGGAGGCCTGCTTGATCAGAGGGGCCATGTCCGGGACTGGGCTTCGCCGGGTTGGTACTCGGATGTGCTACCTTCCGGAAGGCGCATCTTGGTGAGGAGCCAGCCCGTCATTGACCCGAACCTCTTTGGTGGTGGTCGCGTGGGCCAGTGACGGTGCGGAGGCTTGAGGACCCCGTGGAGGTGGTATGTCACCATGTCAGCGAGGAGGACGAGCACGTCTCTCGCTACATGGTTGCATTGGAGGGCAGGTTCTCCAATACCTGGCAGGTTCTTTAGGGATCTCACTGGAGCTATCATCCTGTGATGGTTCCTTCTCTTTGTGAGTCCATCGCCTGGGTAGCCTAGGGTTTTAGCTGTATTAGTGAGGTTATATGTATGAGACTATTCGAGATGCATTAGTGATAATATTCAATGATGTACGGATGCAAGAGATGATTTAGTTTTGCTTATTGAATGCATGCTAATTTGAATACTAATTTATTTTATGATTTAGTTTTTCTTATTGAATGCTCAAATTGGAGAACTACTCCTATTTTGAATGCTCAAATTGGAGAGCACTATTTTGAATAATATTTTGTTTTTGCAGCCAAATCTCCATGTCGTCGCCGCCGTCATCCCCGTCACAGGCCCCCTCCGACTTCGAGGTGAGACTAGCCAAATCTCCATGTCAATATGAGTCCTATAAAATATTTTGAAATGTTTTTGTTCATATTTTCAACCATTGAAATGCAATGACCATCAAGTTTGAATGCAATGACCATCAAGTTTGAATGCAAATAGGATATGTGCTTGCCCAAGTGGCCATGTTTGCAGGTAACACCTTCGAGTGGCCTATGTTTTGCCGGAATGTTGATTAATTTCCGTTCTGGCAAATTTCAGGCGCTCGATATGCCCTTTTTTAGCAAAGGTCATGCCGGACTTTTCCGTGAATTTTGGCATGACTTGTGCTAGAATATGTAGGAAATATCGAGTGGCCTGGATTTTCTAGAAAGATAATTAAACGACATTTCGGGTTGACTTTAAGTCTATCGAGGCTCCATACATGACAACTAAAAAATGAGTGAGGGAGAAATTCTGCACCATATATGAGAGAGGAAGAAACCCGACTGTTTTCGTGGGGATCGTTTCTCTTTCTTCTCCTTGTGCTAGACCTTTGTTAGGCACTAGGGGAAGGAGGAGTAACGACCATCACCAACGGTCGAAAAATTAGTGAGGGAGTGTGTCCACCATACATGAGAGAAGAAGAATGCCGACTGTTGTCGTGGGGGTCGCTTCTCCTTCGTTCTCGTGTGCTAGAAATTTTGGTTTAATGCGCTCGGGGATGAAGGGAGGAGCGACCATCACCAATGGTCGAATATATACACAACGTGAGCTGAGAGTTTTCAGAAAAAAGTTTCGACGGACCGATAGTCAACCCATGCTGAATAATAATGATCTAATTTAGTTTTTGTAGTACATATATTTAATTTTAGAAGTTTAATCTTTGAAATATGAACATAGGAAATGTCGTCGGGCAAAAGTCTCGCGGAGTGCTCCTGGTGCGGTGACAACCGGGGTTTCTGCGACAGGCCTCACTTGGTAGAAGGTCAACGCTTCAGCATTAAGCTCCAGGGGGCCTTCGATGTTGAAATAGTACGCTATGACGCAAAGTGTTCTTTTTCGTAATTAAGCTCGACTTCTACTACTTCAACGTGTAATTTTCGTCTTTTACAATTCGACGAGCTTATCCCATGCCATGCAAGACACTATGTCTTGAAGAGGATGGATTTTGAAGATCATGAGAGTATAGAAACAAAGAAAATTCATCTAAGGACCCATCATGGTATGGATTTTGAGGTAAATCTATACAAATCTGAGAGCGTATCCCATTTTGGTTGCCCGGAGTGGGAAGCACTTTGCAAGATGTATGATTTTCAAGAGGATATGCTTGTCACCATGGATCTTGGTGATCCTGACATCGAGAAAGACAATTTGGACATTTGGGTCCTTGTTGATACGCTTCCAATTCTACCGCTATGTGAGTTTCCCAAACATAGTTATTAAGTAATTTATATTGTTTATTTCAAAATAGTTAACAACTTAATTTTGTTCTTTAAAGAATGTGCGGAAGATGGTAGACAGAACCTACTACACCGATGGCTCTGAGTTAACTTATCAGGAGAAAAATCATCTGGTCGCATTTTGTACTAATCTTGAGAATTACAATATCTATTATCAAACTCCTCCAGATGGTCAATATGTGCCACTAGTGCACGTGTTGAACTATGCTAACATCCATGGAGATTTCATGGTAAGATTTTTAGTATTACGACATTTGTGCATCTTTTGCATAAATTCTTCTAAAACTGAACTCCATTGCTAACTATGAAGTTATTACTATGTTTTTCAACAATAATCCTGCAGGAGTGTGTGCCTCATCTGATGTTTCAGAAAAGCCGCCTTGATGTTTTGAATATACGGCCAGGTCATCCTACGAATCACTCCTGTTCATATCGGATTTCTAAAACCAATGAAGACATGACAATCAAAGATTAAAAAAATGTATGGTGACTCGTAGGGAGGTACTTGGAAGTAACATTAGGCGAAGGGCAAGAATTGGAGACAGGATAATCTCCATTCTCCATAATGAAGAGTCAGGGCCTATCTTGTTTTATGCTATTTTACCTAAGAGAACCTAGTAGGTCCTATGAGAGAGAAGTAGGTCCTAGGTACAATGTGTTATTATGTGGTACATCGTGTTAGAGTTGATGATGAAGAGGAGTTGTGATTATGACTACTGACCAACTAAACCGCGGTTCTTTCACCCAATGATGTATAATGGCGTATGAATACAAAATAAAACAAAAAATAAATACCCAACAATAGTAGTAGCGTGGGTAGGGAGGCGTGCTACTAGTAACTAATAGTAGCACTGTGCACCAAAAGCGCTACTGCTAAGCATGTATAGTAGTAGTGCGGACAAACACACGCTACTGATAAACTTTAGCTGTAGCACCGTATCAGTAGCGCGCCTCCCCGCGCTACTGATATATACCTAAAACCGGCGCTACTGCTAGCCTTTTCCCTAGTACTGCACAACTCAGATGTCTAAATGATCTGAAATTTGGAGCGGACCTCACGCACCAATTTATCTACAATGCAAAAAAAGGATTTTTTTTTAATTTTTCTAGTTTTTTTCTTCAGCGCAGGTGCAGATGAGTCTGGGCACCGAATTGCTACTCTCTCGTCTAGATCTTCTATTCTTAAAAAAAGCATCTCTACCAAGTGGCAACCGTACTAATGATAGATAACAATGTTGTTTCTGTGCTTGATGCCACACCTTGACTTGGCACGCACCAGCATCTGTCGCGCATCGCTTCACTTTAGCTATTAATCTCCCTAAAATGGGACCCTTGTGGTGCATTGGGGCTGGGGCTACTGCTTGGGGCTCGGATCTAAGTGGTCGATTCGATTATGTAGGGTCTTGGGCCCACTTGTAGGTATGTGTGGCGTGAGTGTGGCTCTTTACGCCTTACTAGAAGAACACTCATGCGTTGCAACGGGGCCACATTAACTTTAAGAGTTCAATATCAATTATGTTAATATTAAATTTAATATTCTCATACATATCAAGTGACATTGACGACCTTTTTACCATCAAATTCTCACACACACTCTCTCCCTCCCTCCTCCTCACTCTCTCTCCCCCTCTCCCTCTCTCTCTCTCTAACACACACACATATCCATCTTATTGGGTACGAGACCATAATCCATCTATTTCACACGCACACACGCTAGTGCATAACAATATGGATTATAAAACAGGTTCAAGGTAGTAACAAGGATTCTTCTCATGCATTAATAAACAAATGTTCTGCACTGAAGACAAGATAACCAATTCCCAAAGTGCATCAGAGCATCACAGAACATTACTGGCAAGATAAATGCACGACGATACACCCACCTCATTTAATTAATATAATTAAATTATTAGTAAATTAGTCACCAAACTGCTCGGATGAACCGGAAAAGAGCCAACATATATCATCCTAGACAAACGCAACATCAACCATTTACCTTGGTACTTTAGGGACCGACCGGAGGATGCATGTAGAAGCACTTCTTGCCTGCGAATCCACAGTCAGAGAGAGAGAGAAATTGGAACCCATTCCCATCACCAACTGATAAAGAAAGCATGTAAGAAAATTGATATCGGGCCAACTTGGATCTTCGGTGATTGTCCGCCGGTATGGAGAATTTAGGAGGGTGGGTGTAGGGAGTGGCCTTGTGGATGATGGATGGAGGCGTGGAGGGATGTGGTCACCGGAAGGTCGAAAGCGGAGAGGGTCGGGCACGTTAGGTGGAGCCGGTGGTGCGCGACAACCGGAGGCGGCCCAATCATGGGCGGCGAACCGACGATAGCCTCGGCCCATCTCTCAACGCAGCGAAGATAGAGAGGGCGACACTTCCGGTGCTCGAGGCTGCCGCTCAGCACCATCTACATCGAGGGGAAAGAGAGGCGAGAAAGCGATAGGGTGATGCGGGGCTAGGGATTGCGGAGGAGGGTGGGGGTGTGCGATTTGAATGGATGGTTCTGCCCACCGTTTTCTTGTACGTGGCGGTGGAGACGGCGGCGTCCAGCCATGCAGGCGAGGCATGGGTCGAGCCGGGCACACGGTGAGGCACAGTAGCAGAGGCGGGGGCGATTTTTTGCTACTGAGATGCAGGGTGTGGGATTGATCGTTCATGTTCTCTTTTCCTTTTTAGCGGGAGATGGATGCGATTTTTTCACGAGGGGATAGATGCGACCACGTACAGATTCCATAATAAATTAATTAGGTGCATAACAGGATTTCTTTACAATGCGTTAAGATTTACGTGTTAGTTTTCTTAATAAAGAAATGCACTGATGTAGGGATCGATTGATTCGGGTAAGGAAAGATAGATTCATGATCTTTTGTATGTTAGGAAATTAGTGGCTTGCAAGGAAAGAGTGGAGAGAAAAAGAACCAATGCGACCACGTATAGATTCCATAATAAATTAATTAGGTCCATAACGGGATTTGTTTGCAATGCGTTAAGATTTACGTGTTAGTTTTCTTAATAAAGAAATGCACTGATGTAGGGCGCGATTTGTTCGGGTAAGGAAAGATAGATTCGTGATCTTTTGTATGTTAGGAAATTGTTGGTTTGCAAGGAAAGAGTGGAGAGAAGAAGAACCAGTACGAGGGGGTGGTGGGAGGTGGGACAAATAAAAACCGGACGAAATTGGGAGGTGAGATGAGGCGAGTAAAAACCGACGAAAAAAACCAACGAAATTGGGAGGTGGGAGGGAGGATGAAAAAAACCAGGGGAGGTGGGAGGAGGACAAAAATAAACCGTACGAGGCTACCAACTGCTCCATTAGGAGTAGAGATTGTTTGTGAAAATAACATGCGACGACGACTTAGCGAGCGGATCCCCTTAAAAAAGACATAGCGAGCAGATTCCCTTAAAACTGGTAGAAATGGATACGATTGATGACGTTGATAAATAGTGGTGAATGTTGGCATATATTACTATCATCATGCATGGAAACGAATCATCAAGAAAAAGAATACTTCCTATTATTACACTCATAGGAAGCTTCCTAATCTCTGCTACCAAACAATTTCTGCCCAAACAAGGAAGGAAAGTTATGGACGTGATTCGAAAGGAAACAAACATTATGAAGATTAATTAATTTAGATTTGATCTTTAGAGATTGATTGTGATTGATTCTTTTACATAAAGACATTACTAAATAATTTGCGTCAGTATGGAAAGTTCTGATCCGTTCAGTTTTTTTCGTTGTGTGAGAGGGTGAAGTGAAAATAAACCGATGAAGTGGGGGAGGCGACGAAAAAAATCTACGACGGTTAACCTACGAAAAAACCGGACGAAAGTGGTGGGACGAAAATTGACCGGCGAAAACTACCAACTGCTCCATTAGGAGTAGAGATTGGTTGGTTCGATTTTTTTTGCGTGGAGGGAACTACCTGGGAGGTGGGAGGGAGTACGAAAATAAACCGTCTCGGCTGAGCGGGAGGTGGGAGCAAGTACCAAAGAAGTACCAAAAAAGACCGGGTGAGGTGGGACGAAAATAAAACCCGGAACGCGACCTACCAACTGAGACATTAGGAGTAGAGATATTAACAAAAGTGCAGATCCCGTTCCACTCTTCACTTTTTGACAAAAAACTTCTGAATAGCAATCTTGGTGAGTGATCTCGACCGAGTTCGATCGGCATGGCGTGTCGTTCCTCCAAGAGTGGGTGCTGAGAGGAAGGATGGCAAACCTCCATTGTCAATCGGCCGGAGCTGCATCGTCATTTGGATCAGAGCATGGACGAAATCGAGATGGTAGAGGTTGAGGAATTTGTAGGACGTGAGGGTTTAGTGTGGGCATCACGAGAACTCACGCATATCTTGGGAGACGACAGACCCGAGGTGCAGTCGTGTTCGTGCTTCAGGGGCTGCCACGTGCTGTCCTCGCCGCCATCGCCTGTCGATGCCACTTCAGCGCCACGAGCATGGGACTGAGGGACGAAGGGAAGAGAAGGGAAGGAAGCGAGCTAATGACGTACCTATGTTTGGTATGTAATACCCTCCATTAAGACTAGATATTTTCTTAAAATTGGTTATTTTGTTTCCTAATTAATGTGATTGAGCAATTTAAGGTAAGGTTAATTAATTTAGATTTGATATTTAGAGATTGATCGTGATTGATTCTTTCACATAAAGACATTACTAAAAATAACTTGCACCAGCATGGAAAGTTATGATCCGTTAAGATTTTTTTCGTTGTGTGAGAGGGTGACGCGAAACTAAACCGGTGGGGTGGGGGAGGGACGAAAAAAACCAGCGAAATAAAACGGGTGGGAGGTGGGAGGAAGTACCAAAGAAGTACCAAAAAAGACCGGGTGAGGTGGGACGAAAATAAAACCCGGAACGCGACCTACCAACTGAGACATTAGGAGTAGAGATGTGTCGGCGATAGTATGGTGTGTGTTATTGGGGCATGGTTAGTTGCCTCTGCAACCAATGCGTGCATGACGGGGATCTTTTCTCTATCAATTTTTGTTGCCGTTGTGGGTGTGTGGGAGGCCTACAATACTACTTGCACACTGAAGGGAGAGGTCTGTTGCACCGACGGCATTCCACTCTTCCGCACGATAATGCCAACATCTCTAAAAAATTGACACCAACAGAAAAAGGAGCCCCACAAACAAAGACGCATCTAGTGGGCGGTCGCCCACTAGTACGATCGAGCGGCCAGCCTAAAAAGTTAAGCCATGTCCCCCCGCGGTACAGAAAAGAAAGGGACATGCGGCCACCAAAATGAGCCGATGGAGCGGCCAATCCCAAACAGAAAAAGGGCTCCCCACGTGACCAGTTGTCCCCAGCGTACCAGCCCCTCCCACGCCCGCTCACCCCCACGCCCCAGCCCCTCCCACACTGCCTTCTTCTCCACGAAAGAAGAGGATCCAAGGCCCTTCTTCCTCCTCCTGTACAACCGCCATGGCAGCCCAAAAGTAGAAGAAACTACTTTAAGAAATTGATCTAAGGGCAGGGTGCAGCAATATCAAGCAATTAATTCCCCTCTACCCCTCTTCAGTTCCCCCCTTATTGTACTGCATCTGTAAACCCCCTTCTCCATGGATCTATCAGCAAATTCATGGAGAAGTTGCTTCAAAAAAAGGAGTGGATCTGCCACATCACCCATTGTCAAGACCACACCACCACCCCACCCACCCCTCCATGAGTGCATCTGTACACTAAACATGGTTTGAGATCAAGTTTAACAAAACTGAACATGTTTACTAACATGCATGCCAGGCAAGTTGCCCCCCCTGGATGTGTTCAGCAAGCCGACTAAGACATATTTTTTGGCCAACTAAAACATGATTCTAGCCAACTCAACAAGCAATGTAGCCAAAAACTAAACATGCATTTTACCAAGTTGTAGTTATTGTTTGCAAACGAACACATTGACTGTCCAAAGAATATGTGCAACTAAAAATGCATATATGTGCAACTGAATATACATCCCAGCTAACTGAATCATGTATTCTGGCAACTCAACATGCATGCTAGGCAAACTGAACATGTATCCTGAACATATATCATGTTTTCTGAGTGAACACTTTTAGAAAACCTGAAATATATGTGCAATAAAAACATGTATCCTGGCCAACTGAACATGCATGCTGGCCAACTGAATGTGCATCCTGGCCAACTGAGACATCTATTCTAGCCAACTGAACACATTGATTGTCCAACTGAACATGCATGCTGGCCAACTGAAAATATGCATCCTGGCCAACTGAGACATCTATTCTAGCCAAAACCAAAAATCTATAGTACGACAGCAAAAACACAAGAACTTTTGTCCATAGCTAATGAAACCACAAAAATATCACCCATATATTCTTGTCCCACACATATATTCTGGCCCCCACCTATTGCAAAGCTATAGTGTAAAAATATGTTCAATATACTAGAAGTAAAAACAGAAACGGCGATGAAAAACATATATCTATATTCTGTCATCCAATTCTTCTTTCTTCTTTCACCTGGATTTTCCATCTCAACTGTAGCATCAAATTATGTCCAAATTATGTGCAGAAAAATCTGAATCGGCTCCTTGCCAAACAGAAAACCCGTGGATCATTGCAAAAAATAGAGGGAAAAGTAAAAAAAACTCTATAGTAAAAAATGGCATGTTCTTGCCAGCTATTTACGGCAAACTGTGCAACTAACATAACAACTCTGTGCAAACAAAAAAATGCATACATGTTATAATAAAGATTTTGCTATCGACATGTAGCTTTTGCAACTAAGATTGTCATAATGGTGTGCAAATGCCTATTTACTATGTTTTAGGTTGTTTGAAACACTCTTTCATGATTAAACTGGTGACATCAGTTCCTTCTTTTTTATGTGCAGGGGGTGTGTGGCAGCAGCCAAAAACAGGAAAAAAGATGTTTGATCTCAATGAGTTGCCTCCTGATCTCAATGAGCTTCCTCATGATATGGATCACCTGCAACCCAGCATACCACAAGGAAATTGGATAGAAAATGGGTGATCTATTTACTACACGAAGACAAGTCGTGGTCCTAACCCTATGGTCCATGACAATGCGGCAGGACAGTCATCAACCCGTGGTGCCCCTGTGGTGGTGTCTTTGCAGTCAGAGAGACATACTCTTGATGACACGGGAACCGCGGCAAATGTTCCTGGTCCAACCAGGACTGTGCTAGGAGTTCTTGCTATTGATGGTGTTGTGCAAGGAGAAGAAGGAGAGGATGAGGCTGGTTCTCAGCCCGTGGAACCCTATGTTGGCATGAGGTTTGACAGCCTTCAAATTGCTAAGGATCACTACAATAGCTATGTCCTACGGATGGGTTTCTCTGTCAAGATGAACACCTCTAGGCGGACACCTCACACCAATGTATTGGTAAAACAGCAGTTTTGCTGCACCAAGTTCAAGAAGCCCAAAGTTGATGATGGAGGAGTTGAGGCTCCTCTTGTCCCGGACCCTATACAAAATCCAAAACCTATTGACAGTGATGAGGAAATGGAAGATGAACCTCCAATCTTTGCTGAAGAGGAGGCTGGTCCTAGTAAGAAAAAGAAGAAATGGAAACGCGAGACAATAAAGCAGACTCGATGCAAGGCTAAAATTTTGGTGAGGCTGCTAGATGGGCGATGGGAGGTGACACACTTTGTTCGTGACCACAATCATCCACTGGTGAACAAACCTTCGTTGTCCAAATACTTGAGATCCCACCAAGGCATCTCTCCTGATGAAAGGGAGTTTTTGCGCATCTTGTATAACTGCAACTTGACTACATGTGTGTTTCTATATCCCTTACAGAATTAAGTTTCCCTCTAGGCAGTCCAGTGTGCAACTGTTATGGTACTCCTGTGCAACTAAAATGTCTTAAGTGTGCAACTAGTGTCCAACTTCCCATGCTGTTTCTATATCACTTTGGTGCTTGTTGTGCAACTAGATTACCTTCACTGTGCAACTACACAATGTCCTGTATGCAAAGTGCAAAGTGTTTTCAAAGGTGCAGCTAGGTGTCCATTTCCTACAATTATCTTTTGTGCCAACACATGTCCTATTACTGTGCAGCTGGATGTGTGCATTCGTGCTACTAAAAAAAGATATATTGTTTCTTTTTGTATTATACAAGACGTATGATGCATATAATGACAGAGTTCTATGGATCTGAGATGATGGTGCCGTTCAAACCAAAGGCAATAACAAATATGTGTACAAGTTTCCGTAGAGATGACACAAAGGAGGGTGACATGATTGAGACAATTGTGCATTTCAAGGATATATAGAAAATCGATCCAGAGGCGCATTTCTATAAGGTAAAATATGAAGAAGAGGACAGAGTTGTCAACATATATTGGGTGGATGGCTTAGCTCGAAAAGCTTATGCAGAGGCGTACCACGATTGCATATCGCTTGACACCACCTACATGACCAACATGTACAATATGTCATTCGCACCCTTCATTGGAATAAACCGACATGGCCAATCTTTCATGATGGGTTGTGTGTTTGTGAGGCAGGAGTTGGCATCGAGCTTTGATTGGGTCTTCAAGCATTCCTAGAGGCTATGGATGGCAGACCTCCTGACAACTTCATAACCGATCAGGATGGTGCAATGAAGCCGTCAATAGAGAGCATCTTTCCAACCATCGTGCATCACTGTTGTCGATGGCACATCATGAAAAAGGCACAGGAAAAAGTTGATTGGATGTTGTGCCGGAATCCAGGGCTCTCTGATGATTTCAACTATTGTGTTGACTTCAGCTTCTTTCCAGACGACTTTGAGCAGAATTGGGTTGGGTTAATGATGAAGTATGAGGCTATGACACACATACACACACACACACTTTGAGAAGTTGTAAGAATACAGGTCAACTTGGGTGCCGTGCTACTTCAAACAAACGTTCTTCCCCTTCCTGCAGTCTACACAGCATAGTGAGGGGTTCAACGCCATCCTAAAAAGATATGTGAACCCACACAATTCAATGCTGAACTTCATCAAGCAATATGAAAAAGTTCAGAACCACATCCTTGCCAAGGAAGGCTGCAATGATTACATGACAGAACACCTTGAGATTGAGCTATGGTCCAACTTCCCAATAGAGAGGCAAGCTTATGAAACCTACACTAGGGACCTTTACCGCAAGTTCAGAGAAGAGTTTGAGCTGATTTTATGTTATAATGTGTTCCAAGTTGGTGCTGATATTTTTGAGCTCAGACCGAACAAGGAATTTTTTGCCAAATATGGTTCTCAAAACTACTTGGTGCAGGCAAAGGTGGAGGAGGGTTCCTATTTGTGTGGGTGCTGCAAAATGGACAAGGACGACATGCTCTGTTTTCACATCCTCAAGGTGTTCACCCATATTGGAGTTGATGTCATACCGGAAAGGTACATGTTAAGACGGTGGACACCTACTGCTGTCCCTAGTGCGCCGGGGACTGGGTATGAGAAACCGGATGAAATGCATCCTCAATCAAAGAAGCAGATAAGGGAGAGCAACATGATATACGATTTTTGGAAACTAGCCAAGTTTGTGAGTGGCTTTGATGCAGCACATGCCATTGTATATAAGCATATGCGCAGAGCACGTACCGAGATCGGCCACCTGAACAAGTCCAAGAAAAAGAAAAAATCGGCTCCTGATACGGGGCCATCAGATGATGGAAACCCTCGAGGACCTCCTCCACCTCTAGGCTCTACACGACATGCTCCGCCACCTCCTCCCCCGCCTGTCCCAACAAGAAATTCCCTGTGTGCTCCTCCCAATGGCCCTACATAAAGTACTCAGGGGGCTCATCATCCAGGTAATTACCTGCCCCAACTCCTCATGCAACTAGGTGTGTAACTTCAGTTGCACACATCATGGTGCCCAGTTGCACAGAACAGGCTACCCCGTTGCGCATGCTATGTTAGTTCAAGCATCAAGACAACCAACTAACTTGTTTTTCCTATTCTGGCTATAGGTGATGGCAACCCTTGAGGACCTCCTCCACCTCCAGGCCCTACACGGCATGCTCTGCCACCTCCTCCCCCGCCTAGACCAACAAGCAGTGCCCCGCGTGCTCCTCCTAATGGCCCTACAGGGAGTACTCAGGGGGCTCATCATCCAGGTAATTACCTGCCCCAACTCCCCATGCAACTAGGTGTGTAACTTCAGTTGCACACATCATGGTGCACAGTTGCACAGAACAGGCTACCCCGTTGCGCGCGCTATGTTAGTTCGAGCATCAAGACAAACAACTAACTTGTTTTTCTTGTTCTGGCTATAGGTGATTACCGTCCAAGTGCCATGATGGGCCATGCTACTACATGTTTTCTTTTCAACTTAACTTGCACATAGCAACCAGTTAGTTGCACAGCATAAGTTGTGTGGTTGCGGAGAACATCAGTCCTGGTTGTGCAAAAAAACTTAACTTTTTATATGATTGTTCCACAGGTGATCAAACACAACCTCGTGATGGTCCAGCGCCGACGCACACTGGTCCTACTGCCCCGTTGGAGTCTGCATCCCCTGCACAAGCATCTGATGATTTTGTGCCCAGAGATCCTCCAAGGTCTACTACAAAGGGTAGGACAAAGAGTTGACGGTACAAATCGGCGCTAGAGCTACACCCAAACAAGAAAAACAAATACAGCCACTGCCAATCTATAGAGCACACTGTTGGTGTGTGCCCACTTAGGCTATGGTGATTCTCTTGCATCTTTTGCATCAAAAAAGGGAAAAGGGAAAGAATGTTGGTTTTTGAGCAATGTTGGGACCAAGTGGACACATTCAGCATATATGCTTTCTCTTCTCTAAGTTGTTTTCCTTGAATTAGTTCATGCAATGTGTAAAATGGTTGTTATTTGTGCCTTTGTTGGCAAATGGTTTAATATTTATTTGTTGAACAGTTGTATGGCCCAGTGCTCCTAATGTGTCAACAAAAGTGATAACATTGAGTTGCCACACAATTACTACTAGTGTGCAACTACAAACAAGCAAGGCATTGAAAAAAGGGCAGAGAATAAAAAGAGTACAGACCTAGTCCTTGTCATATCTCAGCAACTTCGTCCATGGAGCAGATTTATGCACGCTGGTGCCTCAATCATATGCCAGCTTCTTCCTGATGTTGAGTACTTCCTTGGGCTCATAGTTGGGTAGTAGGCTATCATTCCACTCAGTGGCGTTAAGCAGTGCGAATAGACCACGCTCATTGTTGCAGTGGGGAAAAGGAAAATTTGTCACATAAATTTAAACCCAATAAGATGATGTACTCTGTGGCACTATGCAACTAATTATGTTCCACTATGCAACTGGCTAGATAATCCATGAGAAAGTCATAAAAATGAAAAAGAGATTGCAAACTAGTTGTGTGTCTTAAAAAACTATAGATTGTACATCTATAAAACAAATAATCATTTAAACAAAGAGAAAAACACTACATCTAGAAAATTTTAAAGACTACAGATTGATTGAAAAAATTGAGAAGAATGTCATGCTTCTTGTCTTAATTGCCAAGATGCTTCGGTACGTCGATGTCAATAATCTGGAAGTGCTCGATGCTCTGCTTTGGTTAATGCTTCCTCCATAGCTGGCACACTGCCCCCCCCCCCCGATCGTAGAGGCGGTGTTCATCAACTCAATGTCATCTAGCTTCCTGTTTGAATCAAGAACTTCAAAACGCCTGTCCCTCAAGTTGATGTTGAAGATCCAATAATGCCTCCCACCATGGTGGTCATTTATATTAGAGCACTCAAGCACTGGCAGCATGACCTGCACGCGTGAACGATTTAGACATAGATACACGTTGTAGGTAAGAAAAGAAGTAAAAATGGTGAAGTTAAAACAGGTTGGCATAAAGTATTTTGCCAACTAATAGATGTGTCATGTGCAACTGAACATGCTATGAGTGTCAACTAAGAGATGGATCATGTGGGAACAGCACTGACCAAGTCTTGCTTGTTGAGACAGTTCTTGTATTCAAACTTCTTGTTTATCTCAGTCACATTGTGGATCTCTTGATGTAAATTGATCTGCAAAAATTATAAACATGCTTCAAACTCCTTGCTAGATGAAAGGACTCTCTGAATTAGTCAACAAAAGTACTACAAAAAAGAAGAGGGTAAAAAGGTTTTGAAAAATCTTACAGAAAACCTTAGTGGCATAACGACCTTCTTTGACCCTTGTGGTAAGTTATCCATGATGTGTGTGATTCCGGTCTCAACAACAATTCTTGACAGCCATTGAGCAGGCTTCATGGAATCAACTAACTCCTTTAAAGAAATGTAGCAATCACCATACCTGATTATCTTAGGGCTGAATTTTTTTTAAAAGAAATGAAAGACATAGTTAGCTTGAAGGGTCACAGCAAGAAAGAAATTGTGTATTAAAAAAACAGTGTGCAACTAAAAGCACTGTTCTGTGTAACATGATCTGCTTGCTGTGCAACTAAGTGGGTGGTACTATGCAACTCAAAAAGATATGTACATAGGCTGTGGGGAGTTGGTTTACCTGGTATCATCATCATTTGCTCCTTCGTGATGCCTGACCCAATACAAGAGGGCAGCGTAAATCTTGTTGACTGCCTCATTGGAGTTCACTACTGGAATCAGGATCTTTGCCGTCAGCCCTCTCTTTGCTGCCGGCTAGCTGGCGGCAAAGAAACTCTTTGCCATCAGCTTGAGTAAAGCTGACGGCAAAGAAAGAGCCGACGACAAAGAAGGTGTTTGCCGTCAGCCTTCTCTTTGTCGTCTGCTAGCGGACGACATAGAATCTTTGCGGTCTGCTAGCAGACGGCAAAGATCGTGGGTGGCGGACTGTAAGAACGACCTAATGGCCAGATTCTTTGCCGACGGCAAAGATCATTTGTCGTCAGCCAGCGGAAGGCAAAGAATCTGGCCGTTTTAACGGTCATTCCCCCCCACCTGCCCCCCGACCCCACCCCACGTGCCCACCTCACCTCACCCTCCCCCCTCTCTCTCTGTCCAAGCCCTCACCTCACCCGCGCCGCCGCCTCCAGCCCCGACCCCCCTTCCCTGCCGCCCCGAGCTTCGTCCCGCCCCGTCACCGCCTCGCCCACTACCCCGACCCCCCACTCCCGCCAGCCCGAGCTCCGCCCTGCCCCGTCACCGCCTCCTTGATACGTCCATTTTGCATCATGCTTTTATATCAATATTTGTTGCATTATGGGCTGTCATTACACATTTTATCTCAATACTTATGGCTATTCTCTCTTATTTTACAAGGTCTACCATGAAGAGGGAGAATGCCAGCAGTTGGAATTCTGGCTGGAAAAGGAGAAAACGTTGGAAACCTATTCTGCACAACTCCAAAAGTCCTGAAACTCCATGAAACAACCTTTTGGATTTATTAAGAATTTATGAGCGAAAGAAATAGGCCAGGGGGCCCACACCTTGTCCAGGAGACAGGGCCCCCCCATAGGGCGCGGCCCCTACTCCTGGGCCCCCTGGTGGGCCTCCGGCGTCCATCTTCTACTATATCATCACCCTTACCCTGGAAAAAATTATGGGCAAGCTTACGGGACGAAACTCCACCGCCACGAGGCGGAACCTTGGCGGAATCAATCTAGGGCTCTGGCGAAGCTGTTCTGCCGGGGACACTTCCCTCCGGGAGGGGGAAATCATCACCAACGTCATCACCAACGATCCTCTCATCGGGAGGGGGTCAATCTGCATCAACATCTTCACCAGCACCATCTCCTCTCAAAACCCCAGTTCATCTCTTGTATCCAATCTTGTATCAAAACCACAAATTGGTACATGTGGGTTGCTAGTAGTGTTGATTACTCCTTGTAGTTGATGCTAATTTGTTTACTTGGTAGAAGATCATATGTTCAGATCCTTTATGCATATTATTACTCCTCTGATTATGAACATGAATATTCTTTGTGAGTAGTTACGTTTGTTCCTGAGGACATGGGTGAATTCTTGCTATTAGTAGTCATGTGAATTTGGTATTCGTTTGATATTTCGATGAGATGTATGTTGTCTTTCCTCTAGTGGTGTTATGTGAACGTCGACTACATGACACTTCACCATTATTTGGGCCTAGAGGAAGGCATGGGGAAGTAATAAGTAGATGATGGGTTGCTAGAGTGACAGAAGCTTAAACCCTAGTTTATGCGTTGCTTCGTTAGGGGTTGATATGGACCCATATGTTTAATGTTGTGGTTAGGTTTACCTTAATACTCCTTTTTGTAGTTGCGGATGCTTGCAATAGGGGTTAATCATAAGTGGGATGCTTGTCCAAGTTAGGGCAGTACCCAAGTGCCGGTCCACCCACATATCAAATTATCAAAGTACCGAACGCGAGTCATATGAACGTGATGAAAACTAGCTTGACGATAATTCCCAATGTGTCCTCGGGAGCTCTTTCCTCATTATTAGAATTTGTCCAGGCTTATCCTTTGCTACATAAAGGATTGGGCCACCTTGCTGCACTTTATTTACTTTATTTACTTTTTGCTCGTTTCTATTTATCTTATCACAAAACTATCTATCACCTACTATTTCAGTACTTGCAGAGAAAACCTTACTGAAAACCGCTTATCATTTCCTTCTGCTCCTCGTTGGGTTCGACACTCTTACTTATCGAAAGGACTACGATAGATACCCTACACTTGTGGGTCATCACTCCTTGCCTCGCCCGCAACCCCGACCCCCCGCCCCGAGTTCCGCCCCCGCGTGTCGCCACCCGAGGCCTCTGCGCCTCGCCTCTCCGACGACATCGCATGTGCCTTGCTGCCCGAGTCCCGTCGTTGACCACTGCTGCCCCAAGCTTCGGCCCCTCCGCCGCCCCCGCCGCCCCGAGCTCCGCCCCTTCCCCGACCCCGCCATCCCCAACACCAAGGTGCGCCACCACTCCCTCTTCTCTCTCTCTCTCTCTGTGTGTGTGTGTGTGTGTGTGTTTAGGTTTAGGTTTAGGTTTAGGTCTAGGTTTAGGTTCAACATGGCCCTAGTGCAGAATACTCATTGAACCAAAACTGGAATTAACCCTAGTGCAGAATACTCATTGAACCACATCACCTGCTAAATTATAGCTATTGGATCATGTAGTGGAACAATTTAAGCCGCGAGATGTGAATGCTATGATAAATAAACCATTGCCAGTTGATGTGTGCTTTCTCTTGAGGTTGTACGGTTTGTTAACCGGAGGCTGGGGCCGGCAATGTCGGGTACGCGCCGTGGTGAGTGTGGGTAGGAAGCAGGAGATTGAAAAATTAGAGAACTAGATTGGGTTGAGAAAGCATATGTGACTGCTTGCCCTCAATGGTACAATGGGAATGCTTTGATAGCACATACCTAGAACTTCTACATTTTACTGGTACAAACTTGGACATGATGTTAACGAAGAAATTGAGCTTGGCCTTTGTTGTATATGATCAATTGTAGGCTGATTGGGATGCCCATACAAACTTTTTCACGTGCACCATGGAAAAGATGACAATTCAGCCGACGAGACAAATAACTTGGGGTTATTTCTTATAAGTTGTTGTTTTATTGATTTCAGAACACTTAATTAATTTTGGTTGTGTTTTTTAGATTACTATGCTTTGTTTTTTTCAACATTTTCAGTTTTCTTTCATGTCTAAAAATCCCTAGTTTTGAAGGGTGCCTATTGCCATTGCCAACTAACCTATGAAATTAATTAAGTATTGTTGATGTTGTTGATTATCAGAGATGGGGGGAGGCCGCCATCGCAGGCTACACTCTGCCACAGTGGAGTACGAGCTAGACGGTTTTGATTTCTTCACGATCATACTTGATAATTCCTCCAAGAGGCAGGTATGTAATGTTGGAAATATGCCCTAGAGGCAATAATAAAAGGATTATTATTATATTTCCTTGTTCATGATAATTGTCTTTTATTCATGCTATAATTGTATTATCCGGAAATCGTAATACATGTGTGAATACATAGACCACAATACGTCCCTAGTAAGCCTCTAGTTGACTAGCTCGTTGGTCAACAGATAGTCATGGTTTCCTGACTATGGACATTAGATTTCGTTGACAACAGGATCACATCATTAGGAGAATGATGTGATGGACAAGACCCAATCATAAGCATAGCACAAGATCGTGTAGTTCGTTTTGCTAGAGCTTTTCCAATGTCAAGTATCTCTTCCTTAGACCATGAGATCGTGTACCTCCCGGATACCGTAGGAGTGCTTTGGGTGTACCAAACATCACAACGTAACTGGGTGACTATAAAGGTGCACTACAGGTATCTCCGAAAGTGTCTGTTGGGTTGACACGGATCGAGACTGGGATTTGTCACTCCGTATTACGGAGAGGTATCACTGGGCCCACTCGGTAGTGCATCATCATAATGAGCTCAAAGTGACCAAGTGTCTAGTCACGGGATCATGCATTACGGTACGAGTAAAGTGACTTGCCGGTAACGAGATTGAACGAGGTATTGGGATACCGACGATCGAATCTCGGGCAAGTAACATACCGTCTGACAAAGGGAATAGTATACGGGGTTGCTTGAATCCTCGACATCGTGGTTCATCCGATGAGATCATCAAGGAGTATGTGGGAGCCAACATGGGTATCCAGATCCCACTGTTGGTTATTGACCGGAGAGCCGTCTCGGTCATGTCTGCATATCTCCCGAACCCGTAGGGTCTACACACTTAAGGTTCGGTGACGCTAGGGTTGTATGAATATGAGTATGCAGCAAACTGAATGTTGTTCGGAGTCCCGGATGAGATCCCGGACGTCACTAGGAGTTCCGGAATGGTTCGGAGGTAAAGAATTATATATAGGAAGTGCTATTTCGGCCATCGGAAAAGTTTCGGGGTCACCTGGTATTGTACCGGGACCACCGGAAGGGTCCCGGGGGTCCACCGGGTGGGGCCACACCTATCCCGGAGGGCCCCGTGGGCTGAAGTGGGAGGGGAACCAGCCCCTAGTGGGCTGGTGCGCCCCCCCCCCCTTGCCCCCCCCCCTGTGCCTAGGGTTGGAAACCTTGGGAGGGGCGCCCCACTTGCCTTGGGGGGCACTCCACCCCCCTGGCCGCCGCCCCCTTGGGAGATTGGATCTCCCAGGGTCGGCACCCCCCCGGGGGCCTATATAAAGGAGGGCAAGGGGAGGGCAGCCGCACCCTGTGTCTTGGCACCTCCCTCCCCCTGCTACACCTCGTCCTCCTCTCGCAGCAGCTTGGCGAAGCCCTGTCGGAGTTCTGCTGCATCCACCACCATGCTGTTGTGCTGCTGGATCATCATCAACCTCTCCTTCCCCCTTGCTGGATCAAGAAGGAGGAGACACCATCCGCTCTGTACGTGTGTTGAACGCGGAGGTGCTGTCCGTTCGGCACTTGGTCATCGGTGATTTGGATCACGGCGAGTACGACTCCATCATCACCGTTCTCTCGAACGCTTCCGCACGCGATCTACAAGTGGTACGTAGATGCAATCTCTATCCCATGACTCGTTGCTTAGATGAACTCATGGATCTTGGTGAAACCGTAGGAAAATTTTTAATTTTCTGCAACGTTCCCCAACAGTGGCATCATGAGCTAGGTCTATGCGTAGTTCTCTATTGCACGAGTAGAACAAAATTTTGTTGTGGGCGTAGATCTTGTCAACTTGCTTGCCGCTACTAGTCTTTTCTTGCTTCAGCGGTATTGTGGGATGAAGCGGCCCGGACCGACCTTACACGGACGCTTACGTGAGACAGGTTCCACCGACTGACATGCACTAGTTGCATAAGTTGGCTAGCGGGTGTCTGTCTCTCCTACTTTAGTTGGAGTGGATTAGATGAAAAGGGTCCTTATGAAGGGTAAATAGAAGTTGAAAAATCACGTTGTGGTTATTCATAGGTAAGAAAACGTTCTTGCTAGAACCCAATTGCAGCCACGTAAAAGATGCAACAACAATTAGAGGATGTCTAACTTGTTTTTGCAGCAATTGTCATGTGATGTGATATGGCCAGAAGTTGTGATGAATGATGAATGAAATATTGTGATGTATGAGATCATGTTCTTGTAATAGGAATCACGACTTGCATGTCGATGAGTATGACAACCGGCAGGAGCCATAGGAGTTGTCTTTATTTTTTGTATGACCAGCGTGTCATTGAAGAACGCCATGTAAATTACTTTACTTTATTACTAAATGCGTTAGCCATAGAAGTAGAAGTAGTCGTTGGCGTGACAACTTCATGAAGACACGATGATGGAGATCATGATGATGGAGATCATGGTGTCATGCCAGTGACGAAGATGATCATGGAGCCCCGAAGATGGAGATCGAAGGAGCTATATGATATTGGCCATATCATGTCACTACTTTATATAATTGCATGTGATGTTTATTATGTTTATGCATCTTGTTTACTTAGAACGACGGTAGTAAATAAGATGATCCCTTATAATAATTTCAAGAAAGTGTTCCCCCTAACTGTGCGCCGTTGCTAAAGTTCGTCGTTTCGAAGCATCATGTGATGATCGGGTGTGATAGATCCTTACGTTCACATACAACGGGTGTAAGACAGTTTTACACATGCAGAAACACTTAGGGTTAACTTGACGAGCCTAGCATGTACAGACATGGCCTCGGACCACAAGAGACCGAAAGGTCGAACATGAGTCGTATGGAAGATACGATCAACATGGAGATGTTCACCGATGATGACTAGTCCGTCTCACGTGATGATCGGACACGGCCTAGTCGACTCGGATCGTGTAACACTTAGATGACTAGAGGGATGTCTAATCTGAGTGGGAGTTCATTAAATAATTTGATTAGATGAACTTAATTATCATGAACTTAGTCTAAAACCTTTGTAAAATATGTCTTGTAGATCAAATGGCCAACGCTCATGTCAACATGAACTTCAACGCGTTCCTAGAGAAAACCAAGCTGAAAGATGATGGCAGCAACTATTCGGACTGGGTCCGGAACCTGAGGATCATCCTCATAGCAGCCAAGAAAGATTATGTCCTAGAAGCACCACTAGGTGAAGCACCCATCCCAGAGAACCAAGACGTTATGAACACTTGGCAATCACGTGTTGATGATTACTCCCTCGTTCAGTGCGGCATGCTTTACAGCTTAGAACCGGGGCTCCAAAAGCGTTTTGAGCGACACGGATCATATGAGATGTTCGAGGAGCTGAAAATGTTTTTTCAAGCTCATGCTCGGGTCGAGAGATATGAAGTCTCCGAAAAGTTCTATAGTTGTAAGATGGAGGAAAACAGTTCTGTCAGTGAGCACATACTCAAAATGTCTGGGTTGCACAACCACCTGTCTCAGCTGGAGATCAACCTCCCGGACGAGGCGGTCATTGACAGAATCCTTCACTCTCTCCAAACAAGCTACAAGAGCTTTATACTGAACTACAATATGCAGGGGATGGTGAAGACCATTCCTGAAGTATTTTCAATGCTGAAGTCAGCAGAGGTTGAAATCAAGAAAGAACATCAAGTGTTGATGGTCAATAAGACCACTAAGTTCAAGAAGGGCAAGGGTAAGAAGAACTTCAAGAAGGACAGCAAAGATGTTGCCACGCCCGGTAAGCCAGTTGTCGGGAAGAAGTCAAAGAATGGACCCAAGCCTGAGACTGAGTGCTTTTATTGCAATGGGAAGGGTCACTGGAAACGGAACTGCCCCAAATACTTAGCGGACAAGAAGGCCGGCAACACTAAAGGTATATGTGATATACATGTAATTGATGTGTACCTTACCAGTACTCGTAGTAACTCTTGGGTATTTGATACCGGTGCCGTTGCTCATATTTGTAACTCACAGCAGGAGCTGCGGAATAAGTGGAGACTGGCGAAGGACGAGGTGACGATGCGCGTCGGGAATGGTTCCAAGGTCGATGTGATCGCCGTCGGCACGCTACCTCTACATTTACCTACGGGATTAGTTTTAAACCTCAATAATTGTTATTTAGTGCCAAGTTTGAGCATGAACATTGTATCTGGATCTCGTTTGATGCGAGATGGCTACTCATTTAAATCCGAGAATAATGGTTGTTCTATTTATATGAGAGATATGTTTTATGGTCATGCCCCGATGGTCAATGGTTTATTCTTAATGAATCTCGAACGTAATGTTACACATATTCATAGTGTGAATACCAAAAGATGTAAAGTTGATAACGATAGTCCCACATACTTGTGGCACTGCCGCCTTGGTCACATTGGTGTCAAGCGCATGAAGAAGCTCCATGCTGATGGACTTTTAGAGTCTCTCGGTTATGAATCATTTGACACATGCGAACCATGCCTCATGGGCAAAATGACCAAGACTCCGTTCTTCGGAACAATGGAGCGAGCAACCAACTTATTGGAAATCATACATACTGATGTGTGTGGTCCAATGAGCGTTGAGGCTCGCGGAGGATATCGTTATGTTCTCACTCTCACTAATGACTTAAGTAAATATGGGTATGTCTACTTGATGAAACACAAGTCTGAGACCTTTGAAAAGTTCAAGGAATTTTAGAATGAGGTAGAGAATCAACGTGAACGAAAGATAAAATTCTTACGATCAGATCGTGGAGGAGAATATTTAAGTCACGAATTTGGTACACACTTAATAAAATGTGGAATCGTTTCACAACTCACGCCGCCTGGAACACCTCAGCGTAATGGTGTGTCCGAATGTCGTAATCGCACTCTATTGGATATGGTGCGATCTATGATGTCTCTTACCGATTTACCGCTGTCATTTTGGGGATACGCTCTAGAGACAGCTACATTCACTTTAAATAGGGCACCGTCTAAATCCGTTGAGATGACACCGTATGAATTATGGTTTGGGAAGAAACCTAAGCTGTCGTTTCTAAAAGTTTGGGGATGTGATGCTTATGTCAAGAAACTTCAACCTGAAAAGCTCGAACCCAAGTCGGAAAAATGCGTCTTCATAGGATACCCTAAGGAAACCATTGGGTATACCTTCTACCTTAGATCCGAAGGCATGATCTTTGTTGCCAAGAACGGATCCTTTCTGGAAAAAGGGTGTCTCTCGAAAGGAATAAGTGGGAGGAAAGTAGAACTCGATGAAGTACTACCTCTTGAACCGGAAAGTAGTGCAGCTTAGGAAAATGTTCCTGTGGTGCCTACACCGACTGGAGAGGAAATTAATGATGATGATCAAGGTACTTCGGATCAAGTTGCTACTGAACTTCGTAGGTCGACAAGGACACGTTCCACACCAGAGTGGTATGGCAACCCTGTCCTGGAAATCATGTTGTTAGACAACGGTGAACCTTCGAACTATGAAGAAGCGATGGCGGGCCTAGATTCCAACAAATGGCTAGAAGCCATGCAATCCGAGATAGAATCCATGTATGAAAACAAAGTATGGACTTTGACTAACTTGCCTAATGATCGGGGAGCGATAGAAAACAAATGGATCTTTAAGAATAAGACGGATGCTTAAGTCCGTCCGAATCATGTTAGCAATTGCCGCTGTCGGTGTATTAGAGTAGGGGTACCCTAGTATCCCGAACTCGTGCACGGACAGTCGCAGCATCCCGCGGCAAGGCTTGCCGGGTGACCGCCAAGACCCTCCGTGGTTCCCTTGAAGACCATTCAAGAACAAAGTACTCAAACCAAGGCCCCGGTAAGAGGAGCTTGCCGGGAAGGCCAACCCAGGCCCCGGCAAGAGGATCTTGCCGGGAAGAGACAAGACCCCGGCAAGAGGAGCTTGCCGGGAAGGCCACTCAAGGCATACCAGGAAAGCTTGCCGCGACGCGCCCTGCGTCCCGGCAAGGTCAGGTGAGCGACAAGCTCCCAAACACGACAAGATGACGACCGCGGCAAGGAGCTTGCCGCGGGAAACCCCCACTTCGTGCCCGCGCTCCAGCACACCTGCTAACGTGTCGCTCTAGGACTCTCCCAAGCACACGTGGCAGGAGGCTGTGCAGCTAGGGGTACGCGGTGGCAAGCGGAGATGAAGAGAAGGCCATCGTGGCAAACGGTGGCGCTCCTAACGGTCACTTTTTGCACTGTTTAGGCAACTCAGACAGGCATTCAATGCCCTTGTCCCCTGCCGTCAGAGTTAGGTAGGGTGCACTGTATCCACAGTAGCGGTAGCTGCACCTACCGCATCCTTTTCCATTTTTACCCTTCTAGTCTACGTTGCCACCTGTCGGTGACCCCTTGAAAGTATAAAAGGAGGCCCAGGCGCAACATAGAAGGGGTTCGGCCGGTTCGGCTCATTGAAAACACCAAAAACACTCCCACGCTCAGTCTGATAGCGTCCATCGCTCCTGAGCAAGAATTCAATACACACAAACAAGCAGCAGTAGGGTTTTACGCATCCGTGCGGCCCAAAGCTGGGTAAAACTGCTCGCGTGTACTGCCTCGATCCGCTCTTTGTTCAACCTCCGCCCTCATCGAATCGAAAGGGGCTCAGTCCGCCGATCCCCATAGGTGTTCGTGGATCAGTTTCCCCGACATCTTTGGCGCGCCAGGTAGGGGGCGTCGAGATTGTGCGAACCCGATCCGGTGTGCACGCGAGCTAAATCTTCATCGTCTTCATCAACATGCCACCGAAGAAGAAGGATTCGGAGGCAGCTGTTCCGTCTGCGTTGCTTCCACCGCCTCCGGAGCAAACGGGTGGTGGAATGGACGCCGGCGGAGGAATGGGCGTCGACGAGGGTGCCCACAGCGCTGCCAAGTCCAAGGACAAGGCGGCACAGACCTCGGCGTCCATGCGCGCACCGCGTCCCTCTCAGGAGGCGCGGGACCAGAAGCGTCATAGCGTTCGCAGCGCCATACGTCCGCTGGGCCAAGATCAAGCTGGTGGTTCTCGTGGCGCTCAAGACCAACATGCGCGTCAACATGCTGGCTCGAGCGAAGTATGGTCGCCTGGACGGGGCACTGCTCCTTCTAACGTGGTTAGAAGTCCGAGCACGCCCCACTCCTCGCACCGTTCACCTCCGCCGCCCACCACTCCAGCAGAAGCCTTGGCGCGAGCTCAACTGCTCCTAGACTATCCTCCGACGGCGGACAAGACCGACGAATGGAGGGCCACTATCCAGAGCCTCATCGGCTTCGCCAACGGCGACACTGCGCGGCAACCAAGCACCTCGCTGCCGCGGCAGGACAGCCGGACGCGAGCCGATGGCAACAAGACTGGGGGAGGTGCAACTTCCATGCACTCTCCACTACGAAGGCCAAAATCGCCGACTCGTCGGGTCCACCCCGACAGCGGCTCCACCGCGTCGTCGGACCCACGAGCTCGTCGCGACCAGCGCCAAGTTCTCCATGAACGACAACAAGAAGACGCTCGAACCTGCATCGAGCGCCGAAGAGAAGCGCGACGTCAATCCGACAAGCGCCTTAGGCCCTCTGTTGACATGCATGCGCTAGGGGAACCAGGCGATCTACCGTACGCGGTAGGTTGCCCTGCGTTCACCCGTGAGCTGCGGCAAGTCCAGTGGCCCAGCACAAAGAATTTCAAACCAGACGTACCAGAGAAGTACGACGGCAAGACGCATCCGTCGGAGTTTCTCAGCATCTACACCATCGCGGTGCAGGCTGCCGGGGGACGGGACGACAAGATCCTTGCCAACTACTTCCCGCTGGTACTCAAGCTCAATGTCAGGTCCTAGCTCATGCACTTGCCGGACAATTCCATCTCTTCTTGGGCAGATTTATGCCATCAGTTTGTCGGCGCCTTTACAGGCGGTCACAAGCCGCATGGCCAAGAAAGCGATCTTCATCTTCTCGCCCAGAAGGAAGGAGAGCCACTGCGCAAGTACATTCAGAGATTCAGCCGTGTATAGCACAACATCCCACACGTCCACCCCGCCGCGATCATTAGCGCGTTCCATCAGAACGTGCGAAACTGAAGGATGAGGGAGGAGATGGTGATGTGTAAGATCAGAGACGTCAGCGAGATTTACGCCCTGGCCGACAAGTGTGCACGCGCTGAAGAGGGGAGGAGGATCCCCGGAGAGGATACAGGAGCAGGAGGATCTGACAGTGAGGATGCTGCCCCGGCAAAGAAAGGCCGGCGGCGGAACAACAGAAGGAGGAAGGGCAAGGAAGTGCTAGCTGTCGAGCAGTCCGGCAACGGAGGTGGCGCCAAGGAAGCTAAAGCTGGTGGCTCCGACAAGGAGGCCCAGCCTGTGGCGGCCGCCGACAAGCAGGACAGCTCCGGCAAGCAGTATTGTAAGATTCACCGCACCAAGGGCCACGATCTCCAGAACTGCAAGAAAGTCGAACAGCTTGTTGAGCAACAGAAAGCTGAGTACGAGCGGCGCGACAAGGAGAAGGCCCAGGAAGGAACTGGTGGATCCGGCAAGAAACGTCCTGGCCGGGGAGGACGCCGCGGCAAGGTCAAGCAGCAGCAAGGAGATAGGCCTCCCCGCGGCCGCGACAAGGATGAAGATGATGACGATGACGAAGACATGGATGATGACGAGGCCGACAAGCAGGAATTTCAAAAAGCCACAGAGGTCCTATGCGTTGACGGTGGCGCCTTGCTGTATACTTCGCACCGCCAACTCAAGCAGTGGATGCGGGAAGTGAATGCAGCAGAGCCATCCATAGAGTCACGCAAGCCTCTGAAATGGTCCAGCACGCCTATCATCTTCGACATTGAGGATCACCCTGATCGCGTAACTGCGGTCGGGTGCTTGACGATGTTGGTTTCACCAACTATCCGCAACCTCAAGGTCACGAAGATGCTAGTTGACGGCAGGGCCGGCTTGAATCTGATCTCCTCCGCGGTCCTTCAGAAACTCCAGATTCCTGACAGCGAGCTCGAGGAGACCGGCACATTCCAAGGAATCAGCCCGGGAAGAAGCAAGCCGAAGGGAAAGATCGCGCTGCCGGTCACATTTGGCAGCGAGATGAATTTCAGAACTGAGAGGGTCACATTTGACGTTGCCGATTTTCCATTGCCCTACAATGGGATCCTTGGCCGTCCAGCGCTCGCCAAGTTTATGGCAGCCTCTCACTATGCATACAACATGCTCAAGATGCCAGGCCCGATAAGTGTCATCTCTGTCCCCGGCGACAAGAAGGATGCCCTTATCTGCGCCGACAAGATCTACCGGGAAGCAGCAGACGCAGCCGATCACAACACACTTGCCACTGAAGCTCCCGGGGGGAAGAAGAAGACAAAGTCCGGCAAGAGCTCTGATGCCCACTCCGGCAAGCGCACCTCTTCGGAGTGCTGCGCTATCGTCGAGGACGCACCATCGAGCTCCACCGGCAAGTGCAAGAAGACGATGGCAGCTCCACCTGAGACCAAGAAGGTGTTCGCCAAGGAGGACGGCACTGGTGGTACCTTCACCATCAGTGCCACGCTTGACCCCAAATAGGAAAGCGTGCTCGTTGCTTTCCTGTGGGCGAATGTCGACGTGTTTGCATGGCAACCGTCTGATATCCCCGGTGTTCCCAGGAAAGTAATCAAGCACCACCTTGCCGTCTGTCCTCATGCACGGCCCGTCAAGCAGAGAGTCAGGAAGCAAGCAGTGGAGCGCCAAGAGTTCATTGCAGAAGAGATCAGGAAGTTGGAAGCAGCAGGCCTTGTCAGAGGAGTGCTCCATCCCACGTGGTTGGCCAATCCTGTAGTCGTGCGCAAGGCGAACGGGAAATGGAGGCTTTGTATAGACTTCACTGATGTCAATAAAGCTTGTCCCAAAGATCCATTTCCCTTGCCGCGCATTGACCAGATTGTTGACTCCACAGCTGGATGTGATTTGCTGTCATTTCTTGATGCATATTCGTGATACCATCAAATCTTCATGGCAGAAGAGGATGAGGAAAAAACCACATTTATCACCCCTTGCGGCACCTACTGTTTTGTACGGATGCCCTTTGGGTTGAAGAATGCTGGTTCAACATTTGCAAGGGTAGTCCATGTCGCTTTTGAGCCACAGATACACAGAAATGTGGAAGCCTACATGGATGATATAGTGGTCAAGAGTAAGGACAAGGCTACCCTGACCCAAGATTTAGAAGAAACTTTTGCAAATCTGCGCAAGATCAACCTTAAGCTCAACCCCGAGAAGTGCGTGTTTGGAGTCCCTTCCGGCAAGCTTCTCGGGTTCTTTGTGTCTCAACGGGGAATTGAAGCCAACCCCGACAAGATCAAGGCCATCGAGCAGATTGAAGCACCGAAGCGCGTCAAGGATGTGCGAAGGCTTGCCGGTTGCGTGGCTGCTCTCAGCAGGTTTATCTCTAAGTCTGCTGAGCGCGCCCTGCCGTTTTTCAAAATATTGAAAAAGGCAGGTCCAATGAAATGGACTCCGGAAGAGGAGGATGCGCTGCAGGACTTGAAGAGGTACCTGTCCTCCACTCCAATACTTGTCGCACCTAAGCCACAAGAGAAGTTGCTGCTATACCTAGCGGCAACCAATCAAGTGGTTAGTGCTGCGTTAGTAGCGGAGAGGGAGGCGGATGATGAGCCAGCGACCGTGACAAGTGAATCCAGCGACAAGCAGGGGGCTTCTCCGACAAGCTCTGGCCCCGACAAAGTCGAGTCTGCGCAGGCAGGCAAGGAGGTGCAGAAGAAGGTGGTGCAGCGCCCAGTTTACTTTGTCAGCTCCCTTCTCCAGGGGGCTAGGTCGAGGTACTCTGGTGTGCAAAAATTGCTTTTCGGCCTTCTCATGGCCTCGAGAAAGCTGCGCCATTACTTCAAGGCACACGAGATCACAGTTGTCACTCGCTTTCCGCTGAAGAGGATACTGCAGAATCCAGAAGTAACAGGCAGGATTGTCGAGTGGGCATTGGAACTGTCAAGCTTTGGCCTCAAGTTTGAGAGCACTGCAACGATCCAAAGCAGGGCATTGGCAGAGTTCATAGCAGAGTGGACGCCAACCCCAGACGAAGAAATTCCAGAGACGAGCATCCCCGTCAAGGAGACAAGCAAAGAGTGGATGATGTACTTTGATGGTGCCTTCTCGCTGCAAGGCGCCGGTGCTGGCGTGCTGCTTATCGCACCCACCGGAGAGCACCTCAAGTACGTAATCCAGATGCGCTTTCCCAAGGAGCAAGCAATGAACAATACTGCAGAGTATGAGGGTTTGCTTGCCGGCCTCAGAATCGCAGCCGACCTTGGGATCAAGAAACTCATTGTAAGGGGTGACTCGCAGCTTGTCGTCCGCCAAGTGAACAAGAACTACCAGAGTCCATTGATGGAAGCTTATGTTGATGAAGTGAGAAAGCTAGAAGAACACTTTGACGGCCTGCAAATGGAACATGTTCCACGAGCTCAGAACGACATTGCTGATGGCCTGTCAAAGTGCGCTGCACTAAAGTTGCCTGTGGAACCAGGGATCTTTGTGCTCAAGCTGACTCAACCATCCGTGACACCATCAACTGGACAGAATAAGAAGAGGAAGTTGGTTTCTGGTGACTACTTTCCGGCTGAGCTTCCCGAAGCCGCCGCCAAGAAGGTCCCCAAGATCGACGCCAAGAGTGCTGAGGAGCAGTCTGCTCCGGCGAACCTCTTGGTTTGTTCCGTTGAAGCAAACGCTCCCGACAAGTTTTGCTCTGGCAAGCTTGCCGGGGAATATCATGCTCCGGCCGAACCGCAGGTTCTTGCCGTAGAAGCGGATGTTCCCGCAGCAACAGATACGCCTTTAGTCCTTGTTGTCGAGCCACAAGCTCCAGCATGGGCACAGCAGATTGTCCGTTTCCTTCAGACAGGAGAGCTTCCCGAAGAGCAAGAAGAAGTGGAAAGAGTAGCCCGGCAGTCAAGTATGTACAAGTTTGTCGACAACACACTGTACAGAATGAGACTCAACGGTGTGAAATTGAAGTGCATTCGCCGGGAAGATGGACAACAGCTGTTGGCAGAGATACATGGAGGCATATGTGGTCACCACATTGGCGCAAGAGCACTTGTCGGCAAAGCATTCCGACAAGGCTTCTTCTGGCCGACAGCCCTCCAGGATGCAACTGCACAAGTAACCAAGTGTGAAGCGTGCCAGTTCCATTCCAAGCAGATACACCAGCCAGCTCAAGCTCTCCAGACGATCCCTTTATCCTGGCCATTTTCGGTCTGGGGGCTCGACATCCTTGGCCCCTTCCCCCGAGCTGTCAGGGGCTTTGAGTTCTTGTACGTTGCAATCGACAAGTTCACAAGGTGGCCGGAAGTGGAACCAGTGAGGAAGGTGACAGCACAGTCAGCAGTCAAGTTCTTCAGGTCGATTGTTTGCCGTTTCGGGGTTCCTAACAGGATCATCACTGACAATGGCACGCAATTTACGAGCCGCACCTTCATGCAGTACGTCCCAGACCTTGGCGCCAAGGTCTGCTTCGCTTCTGTTGCTCATCCGAGAAGCAACGGTCAAGCAGAGCGGGCAAATGCTGAAGTGCTGCGAGGCCTCAAGACCAGAACTTTCGACAAGCTGCACAAGTGTGGAAGAAACTGGATCGAGGAGCTGCCGGTGGTTCTTTGGTCGATCAGGACGATGCCAAATCGAGCCACTGGCCAGACACCCTTCGCTCTAGTCTACGGAGCGGAGGCAGTTCTCCCCACGGAACTCGTTTATGGGTCACCTCGAGTGCTCGCTTATGACGAGCTCGAGCAAGAGCAGCTGCGACAAGATGACGCGCTGCTCCTTGAGGAAGACCGTCTTCATGCTGCTGTGCGAGCCGCTCGCTACCAGCAAGCTTTGCGTCGCTACCATAGCCGCAAAGTTAAAGCCAGAAGCTTCGAGGAAGGCGACCTTGTTCTTCGGCGTGTTCAGTCCGCCAAGAATTCCAACAAGTTGACGCCGAAGTGGGAAGGCCCTTATCGGGTGAAACGAGTCACTAGGCCCGGCGCTGTCCGCCTTGAGACTGAAGATGGCATTCCGGTGAGCAACTCCTGGAACATAGAACATCTTCGTAAGTTTTACCCGTAAGGCGCGGTTGCCGGAAGCTTTTCCGGCAACCACCTTTTGTACAAGTCTTGCCGCTGTTGCATGTAATCCTTTGTACAAAGCCGGGCGCAGACCCCGTGCACCAGTAAAGTTCATGTGCCCCGCACATCTTGTCAGTTTTTTATGCTATAATCCTTTTTCGCATATGTTATCTGACACTTTGTGCAGCACCAGACCCCGGTAAGCAATAGCGAGCCCAAGGCTCCATATCATTACTTTATTTCTCTGTTTCTTTCTCAAAAGAAGGAAGGTTCCCTCGCCCACAAGGTTTACCGGGGGGGAAGGAGAAGATAATGGTGTGGACCAGGCCGTTCAAGAAAGTTTCTCCTTGCCGGGAAGTAGACGACAGAAAAGCTAAGTTGCTAAAGCTTGAGCAATCAGTTTTTTAAGTTTTTGAGTTATTTTCCTTGAACGACCGTGCTTTGTATGGAAAACTTGTGCGCGGAGGAACCAACTCGTAGCTAGTTGCGCCTTTACTTTGTTTCGAGTCCGCTCAACAACTTAAGTGAGCTGCTAGCGCCCTTACTTTGCTTCGAGTCCGCTCAGCAACTTAAGTGAGCCGCTAGCGCCCTTACTTTGTTTCGAGTTCGCTCAACAACTTAAGTGAGCTGCAACTAGTTGCGACAAGGTTGTTTGTCGGTAGCGACCCCGCCAGCAGGCTACTGAAGTTCCGCACTCGGCGCTCGCGGCAAGGGTGCCTGCACCGGCAAGTTTCCCTAGAAAGCGCAGGGCAGAACCATACAAAGCCAAGAGTCGAGTAAAGGAAGTAACACAGCAATTTTTTGCCTAAGATAGAGTTATATTACAAAAATAACTTGTCGCGCCTCTAATAAAGTGCTCCCATGACATGACTGGAAGCGACAAGAAAAGAAGAAAACGGACGGCCTAATCTACGCTAGAGGTCGAGTGTCCGTCCTTTTGCTTCTCTTTCGTTCGCAGAACTCGCATATCCTGGCCAGACTGCTTGAGGACGAAAAGGAGAAGAAGGGCGCGCTGGCACCTGGGCCCCGGCAAGCCAGTATCGCTGGGGGCTGCGAGTGCCAAGAATCGTCCACGGCAAACCAGAGTTGCCGGGGGCTGCAATATCAGATAAGTCTTTCATCCCTCATCATGCATCCTCTTATGGACTGGGGAATGCGAAACCACGTTTCTTCCCAAAAACTGCCGTGCTCCCTCAACTCTAGGCCCTGGGGCTCGTTCCCGGGGCCAAGTTTGGTCGTAGTCGCGGCAGCAAAGGGATGAAACGAGGAGACCGCGCCCACCTCGTTCCCGCCTCCGTCAAAGGCGTGAGAAAGGTCGAGCGACGTGGGAAGGCGGCAGGGCCTGTTGCCGGGAGATGAAATGTCTGTCCGAGGGATACCAAGGATTTGCTCCTTGGCGTGGGTTCAACTCGCGAGACAAATAACCCGGCAAGCATCCCCTTTTCATTAAAAAACATCCCACTCAGGTACAGTCCATAGAGGATGAAAAACATGAAAGAGAGGATTACAAGTTTTAGATACAGCTAAGGCCCGAGGGCTTACAAATTAAAAAGATAAGATGCCCGTAATCCCTTTCCTGTCCCTCTCTTCAGGAGGCAGGTCAAGGAGGCGAAAAGGGCAAAAGGAGCGCTGAGGCGAGCTACGGGTGCCAGAAGACACCAAGAGAACATCCCGGGGGCCGCCCGAAGGCCGGACGGCGATGGCGGCGCTGAAAGTGGGGCTCGAAGACGGGGCGGCAGGACGTTAGCACGCTGTCGAGGGCACCACGCCCTCGTACTCCGACCTGACGGCCTTATCGCCAGCCCTCTTCCCCTTCCGCAGCCTCCCTACGCCAGCCGCCCAAGGAGACGACCCCGGGGAGTTCAAGGAGCCGGCGACACGGATGATGGGGTCGCCGGTGCCGCGCGAAGCGGCGCCCGACGCCTAGTCAGACCCGCCACCCCGCCGCCCGCTATCCTCATCGTCGCTGTCTCTCTCCTCCTCGTCACTCTCGCTCGAGGAGGAGCCTTCGCTATCGGAGGAGCTGTCCACGTAGCACTTCGCCCGAGTGCCGAAGCACCCGAAGACCTTGATGGAGAGGAGATCGCCCTCCATCAACTTAAAGTGGAGGGTAAACCCCTCCATCAAGCTGTGGATACGGGCGAACGTCTTCCACCCTCGATCAAGATACATCACATTAGGGGCTGGGAATACAACGCGGACTCGCGTGCCGCTGATCCCACAGCCCCTCATGTGCGATCTCAGTGTCTCGGGCGGGTCCAACTCCATCGCGCTCGCAAACAGAGCTGGAAGCCGGAGGCAACGACGAGGCGCCCGGAACAGCTTGACGAAGAACTCGCAAGGGTTGTCCCCTATATGGACCGCCGTGGGGGGAGGAGCTGCCGGCGAAGGCGACGCTGGCGCACCGCCCCGCCCGCCTCTTCCCTGAGCGCCTCGACCTCGTCCTCGACCTCGTCCGCGACCTCGCCCCCTCCCTCTTCCCCTTATGGCTGGCTCTGCCACCACGGGCGTGGGAGAGGGAGAGATGCGCTGTCTGGCGGCGACCCTCGCCGCCACCGATGAAGGACCTGGGTTCCCTTTCTCCATGGCGAATGAGAGAAAGGGGAACAGAAGCTGAAGAAAGGAGGAGATGAGAGAGTGCGGGATTCTGTGCTCCCCTCCCGCTCTTTATAAAGGAGCGAGGTGGGGGCTCGACTGCCCCGCTCAGCGAATCAAGGCACGGGAAGAGCAGGGAGTCGGGGCCAACCCGCTGCCTCTGCTCGCGACGGCCCAGTTTCCCACTTCCACCGTCCGTGACCCCAAGCGCATGGGAGCCGCGTGGCGGGGATGCGGGACCAAGGCGACGGATGAGGCGGCCTCGCTCCGCCTCGTGATCGCAGGGAGTGGGCGTCCCGAAAACCGCGCACCGGCCCCGTCCAGTAAATGCACCACGCCCCCACGCCTACCTCCGTGTAGGGAGGAGGGCGTGAACCGTCCCCATCATCGTGGCCTGATGCATGCTCGAGGGGCTTAGCCCCGCGCACGCCGTCCGCGTCACTCATGACACCGCGTTTGACGCGTGCCGTTCTGGGCGTGCGCGGTAGGAGCGGAGAGATATGCGGCGTGACCGAGGCCGCGCGTGCCCGTGCACTGTTTTGGGCCTGGCCCAACAGCGCTCGGCACCGTGTATGGCCCAGGCCCGGGGGCTCCTGTCGGTGTACTAGAGTAGGGGTACCCTAGTATCCCGAACTCGTGCACGGATAGTCGCAGCGTCCCGCGGCAAGGCTTGCCGGGTGACCGCCAAGACCCTCCGTGGTTCCCTTGAAGACCATTCAAGAACAAAGTACTCAAACCAAGGCCCCGGTAAGAGGAGCTTACCGGGAAGGCCAACCCAGGCCCCGGCAAGAGGATCTTGCCGGGAAGAGACAAGACCCCGGCAAGAGGAGCTTGCCGGGAAGGCCACTCAAGGCATACCAAGAAAGCTTGCCGCGACGCGCCCTGCATCCCGGCAAGGTCAGGTGAGCGACAAGCTCCCAAACACGACAAGACGACGACCGCGGCAAGGAGCTTGCCGCGGGAAACCCCCACTTCGTGCCCGCGCTCCAGCACACCTGCTAACGTGTCGCTCTAGGACTCTCCCAAGCACACGTGGCAGGAGGCTGTGCAGCTAGGGGTACGCGGTGGCAAGCGGAGATGAAGAGAAGGCCATCGTGGCAAACGGTGGCGCTCCTAACAGTCACTTTTTGCACTGTTTAGGCAACTCAGACAGGCATTCAATGCCCTTGTCCCCTGCCGTCAGAGTTAGGTAGGGTGCACTGTATCCACAGTAGCGGTAGCTGCACCTACCGCATCCTTTTCCATTTTTACCCTTCTAGTCTACGTTGCCACCTGTCGGTGACCCCATGAAAGTATAAAAGGAGGCCCAGGCGCAACATAGAAGGGGTTCGGCCGGTTCGGCTCATTGAAAACACCAAAAACACTCCCACGCTCAGTCTGATAGCGTCCATCGCTCCTGAGCAAGAATTCAATACACACAAACAAGCAGCAGTAGGGTTTTACGCATCCGTGCGGCCCGAAGCTGGGTAAAACTGCTCGCGTGTACTGCCTCGATCCGCTCTTTGTTCAACCTCCGCCCTCACCGAATCGAAAGGGGCTCGGTCCGCCGATCCCCATAGGTGTTCGTGGATCAGTTTCCCCGACAGCCGCATACTATGATTATGAGATATGGCAGATGGACGTCAAAACGGCATTCCTTAACGATTATCTTAAGGAAGAGCTGTATATGATGCAGCCGGAAGGTTTTGTCGATCGTAAGAATGCTAACAAAGTATGCAAGCTCCAGCGATCCATTTATGGGCTGGTGCAAGCATCTCGGAGTTGGAACATTCGCTTTGATGAGATGATCAAAGCGTTTGGGTTTATGCAGACTTATGGAGAAGCCTGCGTTTACAAGAAAGTGAGTGGGAGCTCTGTAGCATTTCTCATATTATATGTAGATGACGTACTTTTGATGGGAAATGATATAGAATTCTTGGACAGCATTAAGGCCTACTTGAATAAAGTGTTTTTCAATGAAGGACCTTGGAGAAGCTGCTTTCACATTAGGCATCAAAATCTACAGGGATAGATCGATACGCCTCATAGGTCTTTCACAAAGCACATACCTTGATAAGATTTTGAAGAAATTCAAAATGGATCAGTCCAAGAAAGGGTTCTTGCATGTATTGCAATGTGTGAGATTGAGCTCGGCTCAATGCCCGACCACGGCAAAAGATAAAGAAGAGATGAGTGTCATCCCCTATGCCTCAGCCATATGATCTATTATGTATGCCATGCTGTGTACCAGACCTGATGTAAACCTTGCCGTAAGTTTGGTAGGAAGGTACCAAAGTAATCCCGGCAAGGAACACTGGACAGCGGTCAAGAATATCCTAAAGTACCTGAAAAGGACAAAGGACATGTTTCTCGTTTATGGACGTGACGAAGAGCTCGTCGTAAAGGCTTACGTCGACACTAGCTTTGACACAGATCTGGATGACTCTAAGTCACAAATTGGATACGTGTATATGTTGAATCATGGAGCAGTGAGCTGGTGCAGTTGCAAGCAGAGCGTCGTGGCGGGATCTACATGTGAAGCGGAGTACATGGCAGCCTCGGAGGCAGCGCATGAAGCAATATGGGTGAAGGAGTTCATCACCGACCTAGGAGTCATACCCAATGCGTCGGGGCCGATCAAACTCTTCTGTGACAACACTGGAGCTATTGCCCTTGCCAAGGAGCCCAGGTTTCACAAGAAGACCAGGCACATCAATCATCGTTTCAACTCCATCCGTGAAAATATTAAAGATGGAGACATAGATATTTGCAAAGTACATACAGATCTGAATGTCGCAGATCCATTGACTAAACCTCTTTCGCGAGCAAAACATGATCAACAACAGAACTCTATGGGTGTTCGATTCATCACAATGTAACTAGATTATTGACTCTAGTGCAAGTGGGAGACTGTTGGAAATATGCCCTAGAGGCAATAATAAAAGGATTATTATTATATTTCCTTGTTCATGGTAATTATATTTTATTCATGCTATAATTGTATTATACGGAAATTGTAATACACGTGTGAATACATAGACCACAATACGTCCCTAGTAAGCCTCTAGTTGACTAGCTCGTTGGTCAACAGATAGTCATGGTTTCCTGACTATGGACATTAGATGTCATTGACAACGGGATCACATCATTAGGAGAATGATGTGATGGACAAGACCCAATCATAAGCATAGCACAAGATCGTGTAGTTCATTTTGCTAGAGCTTTTCCAATGTCAAGTATCTCTTCCTTAGACCATGAGATCGTGTAACTCCCGGATACCGTAGGAGTGCTTTGGGTGTACCAAACATCACAACGTAACTGGGTGACTATAAAGGTGCACTACAGGTATCTCCGAAAGTGTCTGTTGGGTTGACACGGATCGAGACTGGGATTTGTCACTCCGTATTACGGAGAGGTATCACTGGGCCCACTCGGTAGTGCATCATCATAATGAGCTCAAAGTGACCAAGTGTCTGGTCACGGGATCATGCATTACGGTACGAGTAAAGTGACTTGCCGGTAACGAGATTGAATGAGGTATTGGGATACCGATGATCGAATCTCGGGCAAGTAACATACCGTCTGACAAAGGGAATAGTATACGGGGTTGCTTGAATCCTCAACATCGTGGTTCATCCGATGAGATCATCGAGGAGTATGTGGGAGCCAACATGGGTATCCAGATCCCGTTGTTGGTTATTGACCGGAGAGCCGTCTCGGTCATGTCTGCATGTCTCCCGAACCTGTAGGGTCTACACACTTAAGGTTCGGTGATGCTAGGGTTGTATGAATATGAGTATGCAGCAAACCGAATATTGTTCGGAGTCCTGGATGAGATCCCGGACGTCACGAGGAGTTCTAGAATGGTCCGAAGGTAAAGAATTATATTAGGAAGTCCTGTTTCGGCCATCGGGAAAGTTTCGGGGTCACCCGGTATTGTACCGGGACCACCGGAAGGGTCCCAGGGGTCCACCGGGTGGGGCCACCTATCCCGGAGGGCCCCGTGGGCTGAAGTGGGAGGGGAACCAGCCCCTAGTGGGCTGGTGCGCCCCCCTTGGGCCCCCCCTGCGCCTACGGTTGGAAACCCTGGGTGGGGGGGGGGCATTTGCCTTGGGGGGCACTCCACCCCCCTGGCCGCCGCCCCCTTGGGAGATTGGATCTCCCAGGGCCGGCGCCCCCCCTGGGGGCCTATATAAAGGAGGGCAAGGGGGTGGGCAGCTGCACCCTGCGTCTTGGCGCCTCCCTCCCCCTGCTACACCTCGTTCTCCTCCCACAGCAGCTTGGCGAAGCCCTGTCGGAGTTCTGCTGCATCCACCACCACGCCGTTGTGCTGCTGGATCATCATCAACCTCTCCTTCCCCCTTGCTGGATCAAGAAGGAGGAGACGTCATCCGCTCCGTACGTGTGTTGAACGCGGAGGTGCTGTCCATTCGGCACTTGGTCATCGGTGATTTGGATCACGGCGAGTACGACTCCATCATCACCGTTCTCTCGAACGCTTCCGCACGCGATCTACAAGTGGTATGTAGATGCAATCTCTCTCCCATGACTCGTTGCTTAGATGAACTCATAGATGGATCTTGGTGAAACTGTAGGAAAAATTTTAATTTTCTGCAACGTTCCCCAACATATAAAAGGAGAGATCTCCCCTTCACCCATCTCCTTATAACTCTGATGTTTGCTACATAACTCCTTGACCCACATTGTAGAGGCTTCCTGACACTTTTATGAAGATGTTGGACGGCCATCGGCCAAAAAATGTGATGCTGCGACAGGCCGGCAGCGGGCTTCGCAAGCATTGGGATGTGGAGGTGGTGATCAGGAAGGACCACATGTACCTGTGTCGTGGCTAGGAGCAGTTCGTCTGTGCCTACGACCTGAGGCATGGGTACTTCCTTGTCTTCAGGTACGACGGCGATGCCATGCTCACCGTGAGGTGTTAAACACGACTATGTGCCACATGTGCTACTAGGATGATGACGATGCCAGTACGCTCTGCCTCTTCTTACTCTCCATGTGGCTTTGTCTCACACTAACTTTGTTGCATTTGGTCAGGCAATCGGAGCAGCAGCAGTGACACTGGCTACAACACTAGCAGCAGCGAGTCTGGCTACAGCGAAAGCAGCTGCGAGGATGATCCGGAATGGAGTGGGGAAGAAGAGGAGCAGAGTGGGGATGAGGAGGTGTTGGCTCACGATGGGCAAGACATGGTGGTGGCTGAGGATGACCTAGCGATAGTGGTGGCTAACGATGGGCAAGAGATGGTGGTGGCTCATGATGGGCAAGATATGGTGGTGGCTGAGGATGACCTAGCGATGGTGCTGCCTGAAGATGGCCTCACGATGGTGGTGGTGCCTGACAATGACCTCGCGATGGTGGTGGCGCCGGCGATCCCACAGTCGGGCGACATGACCATGCCAATTGTGGTAGAAGACTACATCCCACTGCCTCCACTGCCTCGCCGCTCTAGGCGCATCAAGATGAAGGAGAAGGAGAAGAAGGAGGAGTGAACTATGTCAGGTATGTCAGATCTCCAAAATGATCTATACTTAGCTTTGTTTCCTCCGAGATGACCTAAGTTAATTAGCTCAAATGTGCTAAGTTATCTCTAATATGCTTTGTTACCTAGGTTTGCTCAATAATGACATACACTTGGCTTACTTCTGTAATAAATGGCATATTTATGTTTAGTTAACTAAAAAGGGCATAATTAGTTAAATTAGCTCCAAAATGACACATTTAACCTAGGTTAGCTCCAATATGATCCATTTTAGCTAGATTAGCTCCAAAATTATCCATTTTACCTATGTTAGCTAAAAATGACATAATTACTTATGTTAGCACAAAAATGACCTATACTTACCTTATTTTCCTCCAAATTGACATAATAAGCTTAGTTAGCTAAAAATGGCATAATTACCTATGTAAGCTCTAAAATGACACAAAATAAGTAATAATAAGAAGAAAAACAAGGAAGTGGAGAAAAAGAAAGAATAGAAGAAGAAAATAAGAAGAAAAAAGAATAAAAGAGAGAAGGAAAAGGGTAAAAACCTTCTTCTTCTTCTAGCCTTCTTCTTCTAGTCTTCTTCTTCTTCTTCTTCTAGTCTTCTTCTTCTTCTTCTTCTTCTTCTTCTTCTTCTTCTTCTCCAAAATGACCTAAGTTAGCTCTAATATGCTTAGTTACCTAGGTTAGCTCAATAAAGACCTATACTTAGCTGCTTTATATCAAAAATGGCATAATATGCTTAGTTCACTCAAAAATGGCATAATTAGGTAGGTTAGCTCCATTTTACCTAAGTATGCTTACTTCTTCTTCTAGTATTCTTCTTCTTCTTTTAGTATTCTTCTTCTAACTTTCTTGTTTCCCATTTTGTAGATTTCATTTACTTCGTAGAAGCTTGCATGGATGGAGTGCTTCTTTTCCCTTTCTGCTTTTATTTTGTATCGATGAACAATGTGGAACTTGTTATATGGATGGATAGGTGTTGGATGAACAATGTGAAACTATTGTAATATGTATGGATGGAACAATGTGTTGGTTATGTATGTATATATGATGAAACTATTGTGTTGGATATGTCTGCTGTGAAATTTGTGTATTCAAACTTGTGTGTTGAAATTGAATGAATCTAAGAAAAAAATAGAAAAAAAACAGGGGCTATACAGGCTCTTTGCCGTCTGCTGGCAGACGGCAAAGAGATTTGCCTTCAGCCAGCAGACGGCAAAGCTGCCACGTGGCAGCTACCTGTGCAACCTGGGGGGCTGGCCTATTTGGTTACTTTGTCGTCCGCTAGCTGACGGTAAAGATGAAATGGTCTTTGCCGTCAGCCAGCTGACGGCAAAGCGCACTGTTAACCCCCTAATGGCCGTAAGCTGCCACGTGTGCTGTCCAAGTCCTTTGTTGTGGGCTGGCGGACGGCAAAGACCATATCATCTTTGTCGTCCGCCAGCAGACGGCAAAGAGCCCTTTGCCGTAGCCTATTTAGCCGGACCTGTTGTCATCTGCTGACGAACATCAAAGGCCTTTGTCGTTTGCCAGGCATGCCTTTGTCGTCAGCCATGGCGGATGGCAAAGTGTGTGATTCCTATAGTGGTTGAAGGTCCTCTTTTTGGTTGTAATCAATGAATGGGGACCTTTGAGATGCTCCGGGCCTTATTACCCTCCTCGGTCTTCATGCAACAAGTGGTCCTGAAGAACTTCTCGTGCCAACTTCTAGTTCTCCGCATATCAGGGTGTGGTAGCTGTCTGGTGATCTAACATATGGCTGGTGAGCTAATCCCTTGTCAGCATCAACAGCATCACATCCTTCATTCGCAGTTGCTGGGTCCAACTCAACCTCATCTATGACAATAACTTGGCTTCCCCTATTTGTGGTGTTGGACCAAGTGCTGCAGCACGCTCATCATCACCATCTATGCCTAGGTCAAAAGTTGGTGCATCGCAATACCCGTCACCGTGATAGTTGTACGAGTTTGATCTGCATATGGGTTGAAGGCCAGGGGCATCTCCTTGCGGCACAATCACGGGTGCATCGTTTGCTGACTTGGTTCGCAGTAATGTTGTATTTGGTGGACCGGGAGGCTTTCACCTGCTTACAATGTTGAACACCTCCTCTTGTGTTAATGTGTGCTGAAAATCAGCTCTTAGTGATGCAGGCTTGCTTGGATGCTCTATGATAGCTCTTGGAGACGGCAGTTTGGCAGATTGATGACCTCCTTCCATGTTTGGCATTGAAGAATCTCTATGAGTTGTCACCTTGGGGCTTGCGGTTGCAGTTGTGTCTTCCTAAGCAATAGTGGTAGTTTTGACTGTGACCCGCGTGCTAATTGACACTTCAGTTGGTACAGTAGTATCTGCAAATGGCATCTTTCCAGCCTCAGTTGGCAGTAATTTAGCTGAACTTGGCACTCCTGCATCGATGGTTGTGGCACGTTGTTCTGTCTCGTGTCTGAACCCCACACCTTTTGTGCCATGTCCCCCCTTTGTGCCCTTGGCAAACTTGACAATCTTTTGCTGCTTAGCTGGTTTAGGTTGGACTACTGACAGAGGAATTTTCCCCTTGATCTGTTGAACTCATGTGGTGGTTGTAGGCTCAACATGCATTGCCGTCTCATATTGAGTGGTGGTTGGCTCTCTGCTCACTACAGTTGGCACAACAGTTGACACCACAGCTTCCTTCTCCACATTTGTTTCTGCATCTTCCCTCAGCATCTGTTGCTTGGTTTGAGGCGACTTCAGATTCTTCTTCAGTGAAACTGCTTTGCGCTTCTGGACCACATGAGGGTTTGCCATGGATGCTGCCTTGCTCTTGCTGGAGCTCATATCTGGAAGCTACTTCAAATATTCCTTGTATTTTGCCTTCGAATGAACCCAGTCAAGACCCTTTCCTGCTTCCTCCATGTTAACTTGATTCTTTTCAGCCTCACTCAAGAAGAACCGTTTTTGGTCAATGGCAAAATCTATCTTCTCACACATCTCTTGCTCATGGAAGTCTAGCACATGGAAAGTGGTTGGCAAAGCTGGATTCAAGTTGCACAGTTTAAACATATCAATGCTACCCTGAGACTCCACTTCGTCATTTTTCTTTGACTTTGGTAAATGCTTATCTTTCCAGCAAGTTTTGTCTATCAACATCTGTAGTGTGCTCATGCTGCTCATTGAGTTGTTGCTGCTGGCAGGGTTGGCAGAGCTGCTAGTCCCCCTGGTTGTGTTGCTGCCTGTACCCCCAGAACCAGGGCCATTGTCATCATCGTCATCGGTGATGTTGCTGTCTACATTGCGTCCCCCTTGATCATCACGATCAACATCCTCGTCTTCTTCCTCATCATCTCCTTCCACCTCACTGCCATCAACTGCTAAACCTTTGTCTCCATCCCCCTATTTGGCCTCATCTTCTTCTTTCTCCTCCTCTGCCTCATTATGTTCTTCTTTGTACTCCTCCTCTCTTTTGTCCTCTTCTTCTTTGTCCTCCTTGTCTTATTTCTCCTCTTCCTCCTCCTCCTCCTCCTCCTCCTCATCTTCTTCTTCTTCTTTGTCATCCTCCTATTTGTCCTCCTCCTCTGATTCATCCTCATATGTGTCCTCGTCATCATCAACATCTAGCGCTGCTTCCATTTCATCAACTTCTTCTGACTCCTCATCAACAGACTCTTCTTCTTCTTGTATAGGTGAAACCCGTCTCTTTCTTTTTGGAGCACAACGTGCCATGTCAGTTCTTGTTGATGGCTGTTGTACATATGGATCAATATTCGGCTCCTCGTCATCGATCTTGGCAACTGCTTCAATGAAGGTGCCAACCTGTTCAGTTACTGCCTTGCACAGGTCATTAACCACTTTGGCAATCTTTTCCTTTTCTGCATCAGCACAAAAAACGATTTAGTGCTGATTCAATTAGAAAACATTTTTAAAAGAAAATGTTGGTAACTGATCCAAACTCCTTTATGCAAAGACTTACCTGCGGATTGTAGGTTGGTGGTAACTTGGATGCCACAAATGCTTCAGCTTGCAAAAGACCACCAAATAGTAGTGTCTGCTCCGTGCCCCTATACTCCTCTTTGAGCTGATGTGAAAAGGAGAAAAAGTAAAGAACAAGGTTATCAAACAGATTTAGTGTTGACTAAAAACAATTATTATAACCTGTGCAACTACAACAAAATGGTGGGCAGACCTGATTCTACATATATGCAACTGAACAAACAAAAAACTGTGCAACCCACAGGACACCTAAAAATGTTTCTGCCAACTGATGTCACACATATGTGCAACAAGATAAGTAAAAATTTGCAACTTGAAATAGATGATGTGCCAATTAAAAATGAACATGTGTGCAGATGCCAAACTAAAGCTACAAGATGTGCAACTACAGGCATTGTTGTGCCAACTGATAACAATTTTTGTGCGACTACCAAAAGTGTCAAAAGCTGATCTCAAAAGCATATGTGCAGCTACCGGGGAATTAAAAACTGATCAGGCATGAATAGAAGATAAAAAAGAGCCACTATTGGAAAAAACAAAGATAACTCACTTGTAATTTGCCGAACACACCAGGAGAGATGGAGTCCTTCTTGATCACCTTGGCAATTAGGCTACTATCCCATGCATTCGCTCGTATGGCGCAGTTGCTTACTGGGATATCATGAATGAGCGCATCAAGGTACAGGATCTGCCGCAGAACCAAAAAAGGAAACCCAACTTCAGTTGTTATGAGGAGTATTTCAGAAACTATAACTGCACAAAGAAGAAAAACACATGGAAGTGCTAGTTTTCACTCACCATCAAGTGATACAAGCAGCAGCAAATGGTTTGCTTCGCCTGGTCCGTGTTCCAGAAAGCTTCATTAATGTGTTCTGCTACAAAGAGGCAGATGTTTGTGTTCTTGAGGATTTGATGATCTAGCACAAGTCCGTAGCACTCTGGGCTCAGCTTCAGGGCTGTGGTTGGTGCTAGAAAAGTGTTGAATGCAACCGCAAGCCAGGCCATAAAGAATGTGTCATCCGTTCTTCCCTCCATATCCTTAATCATCTTGCACCATGTAGTGATCCGGGGATGAGAATCTCCAGTTATGTTGAAAGCCTCTCTGAATCTCCTAGTTGCATCCTTGTCAACTACATATCTGACTTTTTGACCCCTTTTTGGGAGATCAAATACCCTGTGAACACTGTCAGCATCGACACGGATCCTTCCCCTGCCTGGGAACACCATTTCAGAGGTCTCTGGCTAGTAGGACTGCACCAGGAATTTAGTGAGGTCCGCTGGAAGTGTCTCTGATAAGTTCAAGAGGCCCCCAAAACTCAGACTTCTACGGTGGGGATAGAGAGTTGTTGAACTTCGCAAACCGCCCTGGTGATGCCCTTATCCTGCCCGCTTGTGATTGTTGCTCCACATCTTCCCCTGCAGCCACCTCAACTCCTTCACCACTGCCCTGTTGATGAGAAAATAAAAACATTAAACACAAGACAAGAAACTAGACTGAAAAAACAACTAGGAATGATCATTTGGATCAGTATAGCAAAAAAACGAAACCAACTGCTTTGCTAAAACTATATAAACATAAAATGGATGATGCCAACTATTATGATATTCTTGTGCAACTATGAAAGCTCATGATGACAACTGCAGACTACTAGTGCACCTGCAAGAAAACTAAGAAATATACTTGATCTGACAACTACAAAAAGTTCTAGGGGATGTGCAACGATAAGCATGATATTGCAAGAAGATAACAAGCAACTAAAAAAGGTTGCAAGAAACCGTTCAATAGCTCATAAACACACAAAAATACACACATACCTCAGCATCTGCTGCGGAAGATGACGCAACTCCTCCAGCAACTCCTGCCTGCACAAAATGGTGGTATAGAAAAGATCACATGTAAAAAACAAGGAGCATACCAACTAATACAAAAATAAAATATTCTACAGCAATGAAAAACAGAGCATGCCAACTCATTTCAACTTCTGGGAAAACTATATTTAGATCAATATGAGTAGTGATGTCAACTAGAAGATTGTTATTGAGCAACTACAACAAATAGTGGTGCCAACGGCTGCATAATTTCATCAGCGTCTAAAAAGTGAGAAAAACTCATATTCAAGGATTTATTTACCATAGTAGATGATTTAGCTCCCCTTGCAACTATTGCACGTCTAGTCCGCTTTACAACCCTAAACTAATCAACATCCTAAGAAAATAAAAAACATGGGCATGGGAAAAAACAAAAAAAATTATATGACCCAAACAAAACAAAAATAATGTGTTTGTGTCATCAGCATGCCACTTACCTCAACTTCCTCTCCCTCCTAAACACTATGCGCAAGGCGTGGCTGGCGATTAGCAGCACGCTTAGCCCTCCGGCGAAAGGACTGACTTCCAGAGCCCTAATTAAGCAAAAAAACACATAAAAAGGATATAAGCATACATGGATAAGAAGAAAACAACTCAAAAAACGCAGAAAAAATGAAAAAATATATCTTCTTCATTGTCATTCGCATCTCCTCCAATTATAACCATTTTTAGCCTGCGGGGGAAAATACAAGAAAAGATAATATAGTTAGAATATGCGCAAACAAACTAGAAAAAACATAAAGGATGCTTTGATCTGCAGCCCTCTACGCATAAGCAAGACACCTAGTGCAAAAAAACTGTAGAACATGTGGACAGCCAAGTACTACAGTGATGCAGCCAACTTGGCAGTCAACTTGTGCAACTGGACAGCATATAAATCCAACTAAGTTTAACTATGGAAAGTAATAACTAGGGCAGCCCCAGTGCATGTAGCTCCCGCTTGCGCAGGGTCTGGGGAAGGGTCCGACCACTTTGGGTCTATTGTACGCAGCCTTTCCCTACATTTCTGTAAGAGGCTGTTTCCAGGACTTGAACCCGTGACCTCATGGTCACAAGGCAGCAGCTTTACCACTGCGCCAAGGCTCCCCTTCCAAGTAATAACTAGGCATTATAAAATAGTTAACTAAAGGCAACCAACTGAGTATGATAACTTGTGCAACTGGGACAAACAAAAAACCAACTAGTATAGCCTACTAGAATATATGGACAAGTAGGTGCACCAGCAAGGCACCTACATGGGCAACTCGAACACGGAAGCAGAGCAACTTGTGCAACTCAACAACATATAGACAGCCAACCTAGTACAAATTAGAAAGCAACCTAAACATGACAACTAGTACAAAAATGCAGAACATGTGGACAGCCAACTAGTATATGGATGCAGCCAACTAAGCAGGCTAAATGTGCAAATGAACAACATATAGACAGTCAACCTAATGCAAAACAGCAAACCAACTAAGCAGGACAACTAGTGCAAGTGTAGAACATATGGACAGCCAACTAGTAAAAGTGATGCAGCCAACTGAGTAGGCAACTTGTGCAACTGAACAGTGTGTAGACACCCAACTAGTACAAACTGGTGCAACTGCAGAACATAAGGACAGCCAACTACTATATGGATGCAGCCAACTGGATAGAATTTTGTGCAACTGATAGAAAATCTCTACCTAAATCTCTGTACAACAACTTCAAATCAGCCAATACATTGCACACAGCATTGCGCACATCTAACAACAAATAATACAACTTGGAGAAGCAATAGGAATCATGAACAGATCTCAAACCCCTGCCAACTGAACAGGGACTGAACAGCACTACCTACCGCCCTAAATCACGCAATGGGCGCCGTGGACGTGCATCCCCTGCTACCTATCGACTACCCCATGCCCTGGCCAACTACACCTTGGCCCTGGCCAACCACCCCGTGCCCTGAACAACCCCACTAGACGCCTCCTTGTAGATCCCGACCACCGTTGGGTGCGTGCTACCAGAGAGAAGAGGAGAAAACTCGACATGACCAAAAGTCGAGCATAACTGGGGGTTGTTCGCGCCGTTCCCAAACCCTAGTAAGCATTCCCCTCACGTATCGGCGCACCCC
>NC_041389.1:649317214-649383864 GCF_002162155.2 Triticum dicoccoides
CGCGCCCGTTCGGCGGAGAGGCTGGCGAGGACGAAGACGAGGGCGAGGGGTGGAATGGGGAGAGAGCACCGCTGTGGGCGAGGGATTTCAGGCACAGATTTCGAAACCGCCGTCCACGACCCCCTCTCCTCCCGCCTCTATGGCTTACATGTGGGTCTCCTCACGTTCGGATATGGACAAACCGCCCACGACTGCGCCGCGGGGCCAATCCGGTGTCACCTGGCGCACCCGGACGCGATCACTCGCGTGATCGTGCGGCCAGAAAGCGGCCGCCCGGTTCGTTTAGTTAGTGCGCGTGCACTTTGAAGGATTTAGGCACAAACAAAGAGTGGTGAGGCAAAGCACACGTCAACTTCTAATATCATTGATATTCGCCTCGATACAAGAGGCAGTTGTGACCCTTGTAGTCTATCGGCCGGCACCACCCAACACCTTCTCGTCTTGTCTAATTTAGCACGCGATCATTCTATCCTACTTCAAGGCATCAAAGTATGTAATTATATCATTGAGATCTAGCCATTCAGGGCTGTTTGCGTAAAAAATCATATTTATAATGTTATACCTTGAGGATAGAATTTTGTGTGTGTTTAATCTTAAATTATTCTCATGCATGAGGAAAGGCCATCATAGAATTGATTGCTAATGTTGACCGTATGGGTATCAAATGCCCAACGAAGATTGCACACACAAGAAGGAAGCTTTGCTAGAAATTGGCGCTCGAGATAAAATCAACGATGTACTAAATAAAAATTCTGGGTATATAGGAGAACTTTCACATCATTCAATCACTTGAGAATTAATATAACTATGCTTAGGTCCATTTAGCACTAAGCTGACAATCCCTACGGCAAATGGGTATGAGAAATTTATCAAAATAAGTGGTTCATATAATTTGGTAAATCTATCAATGCAATTGCTCATGCTTTACGAAGCTTTCTTCTGTTCTCCAGTGCGTCCAGTATGAGAGATGGGCAAGTCACTTTGAGATCTTTGAAGCCTTGGGTTGCCACCACGGCATCCATAGCATTGTCATCTGATCTTTCAATAAATTCAAGGCAAGCATCTTTAAGTTTGTGGCAGTTATGTTGGTCAGCTAAAGCCAATGTGGTCGCCACGGTGTCCGCATTCAGATCCTCGTAAAGAATGCTTTGGCAAACCATCTTAAGCATGTCCATGGCATATCTGTCCGCAGCCACCAGTAAAAGTTGGACCATCTCGATATTCTCATCTCCCTCAAGGTCCCCGCCGCCACGAGGCAAAGAATCAGTATAAATGAAATGGAGCAAGGCTCTGAAGACGGCAGGCTGCATGTCCTCGATGGTAATGCATTGCCCCAGCCTCGCCTCCCTCATCGGTCCGTAGAGCTCTACTCTTAGAACAGGCGACCGCATAGCAAGAACAAACCTATGCGCTTCGATGGTCTCTCTCCCCAACAATGAAACTGACATCGAATCCCTCCTTCTCATCCAGCAGCCTGCCAACATGTTCAGCCAAGTCAGACGGTGGCATGTCGATTTTGGGCGGAGATTTGGGTTTGGTAACATGTGGCTTTTCAAAAACAGTGACGATGCATTCGATCGTGAGGCGATCATCCTTGTGGTACGCGGACCCCTTGATCTCGCTTCGCTTTTCGAAATAAGGATCAGGCGGGGCAAACTTAGTGGTATCAGCGGAATTGAAATTCCTAGGTCCTATTTTACACACTAAAGACGATAATCCGGTGCACTTGTCGACTAGCCTCAGTTCACAGGACGCCCGAACTTCGGTGCTCTTGCTCATAAGCTCAAGATAAACTGAGATGTAATCTGGGCATCCTTCGCCGTTTCCATCCGGGTACAAGCGGATGGCCCAGTCGTGGCCGCCCACAGCGAAATTCCCGGACCCGACGTAGCTGTGGTGGCCCATGCCCCTGAGCTTGTTGTAACCCAAGACGTCGAACACATGTGTGCCTTCAGACGCCTCCGTCGTGCATGTGGACACCGTCTTGCATGCAAGATTGCCGGGCGCCCGAGGAGAAAGGAACGCCGCGACAGAGCGGCCGATGGTGTGAAAGGGAAGGCACATGGATCCCCAACGGGCCGGGGAGCAGAGGGAAGGGAACCACAAGGATACGCAGCGGCCGTAACGAGAGAGGAAGACGGCGAAACGACCTCGGAGTTGCTGGGACTGGGGTTTCTTTCTCCTTCTTTGACGTGGGGATTGGTTTCTGGTCTGCTTTATAATACACTTCCCAAAAACACAAACCGGCAGGTATTGGAAGAAGAGATTTGTTTTCTCAAGACTAATCGAAAAATTCCTAATGAGAGATTTAAGAAAAAGAATCCTATAATCTGCTACTACTTCTCACGATCACTGCCGGAGCTAGATGCGCACGAAACCAGGTTTCGACGGTGGAGACTATTTAACTTGAGAAAGATCCGATGGGGCCACCAGAATTATGTTTAATTATTTTTGGCAATTACTTTGTTACATGCACAATGGTTCTATCTCAGTAGTGTCAGGTAGGATAAACGTTAAGATAGAAGAACGAGAAGTCATAAGAAAAGGCTCGTCTTCTCTTATTTAAGAGATGATCTCTTAGCATAATATGCCACATCATATTTTTAGGAATAATTAGTTATAGTAGAAAAGACTAAGAGAAAACTCAATGTATATATGCTTTTATTGTCATCTCTAAATTACACGCAAGACTTAAGAAAAGGCCATCTTGTCAACCATTGTACAGCCCTAATGATTATATGCTACAGCCCTAATGATTATATGCTACCTTTCTAAAATAAAGCAAGATATCCATGTGGCAGGATCATGAACTAAAATAAAGCATGCGATCAGGTTAATTGTTTGGTCGACAGTTATTAGGGCATCTCCAACGCCAACGCGCACATAAGTTCGGACCGCGTTGTCCAGACCGCGGAAGCCATCCAACACGGGTCTATATCAGTCCGCAAGACGGTCCGGACGCAATTTCTCGCGTAAATCGGAGACAGGTATAGGGGGCCTTTGCGGGCGTCCGGACCGCTGCCGCACCCACTTCTGATCATCGTGGCCCGCCCAAAACCTTCACTCGCCCGCGCGCGTTTTCCGCCCCAGCGCCGCTCCAGCGTGTCATTGCCCATTCATGCCCAGTTAGAGCGGACGCAACCTCTGACTAGCGCCGGCATTGAAGCGGCGCCCCGGCCGAGAGAGCGCTGCTCGTGCCGCTTCCTGGTACAGGCGACTACTCCGTGTTCAAACGACACGACGGTCGTCCATCCATCTAGTTGTCGCCCACATTAATGAAACACAGTTGCCGAGGCGGCTACTCCGGAGCCACCCATCTGTCCCTCTGCCGCTCATCGTTGCTATATAAACTGTAGCCCCGGCCATAGCCACAGTCATCCGCATCTGATCCCTTTCTCTTCTCCGCACCACTCCCCCCATGGCTTCATCGCGCTCCAACGCTCTCTGGCACGGGCTGACGCCTGAGCAGAAGAAGGAGATGGTCGCCATTGCTGCTGGCTGGCAGGCCGACAGGCAGCCAGAGGACGACGATGTCCCAATGGAGGACGCGGCCGACGACGAGCCTCCTCGTTCGTGCCACCCTCCTCGTCCGTATCACGAAGTGACACATCTCAATCATATCTATAATTTTTAATTGTTTCATGCTATTATATTACCACTTCTTTATATTTTTAGTATCATTGTATAGATAAACGGTAAGGTAAATACTTTTGGTATTTTTGTTTTATATAGCGGAAAGTAAAAGATTGCCAAATAGTAGATCGGAAACTTATATAATGGAAAATAGAACTTATATGATGGAAAAGAGACCCGGGGGCCATATGTTTCACTAGTGGCTTCTCTCAAGATAGCAAATAATACGGTGGGTGAACAAATTACTGCCGAGCAATTGATAGACGAGCGCATAATTATGACGATATCTAAGGCAATGATCATGAACATAGGCATCACGTCTGTGTCAAGTAGACCGACTCCTGCTTGCATCTACTACTATTACGCCACACATCAACCGCTATCCAACATGCATCTAGAGTATTAAGTTCATAAAGAATGGAGTAACGCATTAAGTAAGATGACATGATGTAGAGGAACTAGCTCAAGCAATATGATGAAAACCCCATCATTTTATCCTCGATGGCAACAATACAATACATGCCTTGTTGTCCGTACTATCACTAGGAAAGGACAACGCAAGATTGAACCCAAAGCTAAGCACTTCTCCTATTGCAAGAAAAACCAATCTAGTAGGCCAAACTAAACCGATAATTCGAAGAGACTTGCAAAGATATCAAATCATGAATATAAGAATTCAGAGAAGATTCAAATAATATTCATAGATAATATGATCATAAATCCACAATTCATCGGATCTCGGCAAACACACTGCAAAAGCATATTACATCGAATAGATCTCCAAGAACATCGAGGAGAACATGGTATTGAGAATCAAAGAGAGAGAAGAAGTCATCTAGCTACTATCTATGGACCCGTAGGTCTATGGTAAACTACTCACGCTTCATCAGAAGGGCAATGGTGTTGATGTAGAAGCCCTCCGTGATCGAATCCCCCTCCGGCAGGACACCGGAAAAGGTCCCTAGATGGGATCTCACGGGTACAGAAGGTTGCGGCAGTGGAAATGTGTTTTCATGGCTCCCCCTGATGGTTTTGGGGTATAAGAGTATATATGGGCGAAAGAATTATGTCAGTAGACCCACGAGGGGCCCACAAGACAGGGGGCGCCCAACCCCTGTCACGACCGGTTTTTCAATAAAACACTTATTGAGAAAATCGATCTCTCGATCCCAGTATAGGAAGAGTTATCCTTACTGGTAGACAAATACTTGAATACAGAAGACCAGTAGCATCAAATATATTACAGGGTTGAGCTGAGGCTGCTCAACAATTTATTACAAACACGCCAATATTGTACATAAGGGCGGTTATGACACAGGGGTGTGGTGACATGCTACTAGCTCGAGATAAAAGTGGTGGTGGATAACTTGACTCCTAAACTGGCAGCTCATCGAGCGTCGAGGTGAGGCTCGATGAATTTATTTCTAGGGTAGCGGAAGCGGATATAATACAGTGACCAAATCCAGGGTCGCACGAGACTGACTGGGAGCGTCGGACTCGCTATCGAATTCTTCATCCATGAGATCGCCTTCATCAACATCTGGCCAAATCAACAAGCCAGGTGAGTACTTTGAAAGTACTCGCAAGACAGTTCGGACAAAAGATATAACAAATGCATGCATGAATGCTTCATGAGCAAAATAATAATGCTCATTCAAATAATAAAAATCTGCACGACATGGTAAGTAAAACAAACAACTGAAAACCGATCGGGTGTCTGGAGCGACGCCTCGAAGGGTAAATAAATAAATAATCATGCCGCAGTCGGGCGTCTAAGCGACACCACATAAAGGGCTTATATTGAAAAGTAAGAGACAAGCGTGCCACAGTCGAACGTCTGGGCGACATCGCAGAAAGGGCTTTTATTGAAAATAAATAACAAGCATGCCACAGTCGGACGTCTGGGCGACATCGCAGAAAGGGCTTTTATTAAAAATAAATAACAAGCGTGCCACAGTTGGACGTTTGAGCGACATCACAGAAAGGGCTTATATCAAAAGTAAATAACAAGCGTGCCACAGTCGGACGTCTGAGCGACATCACAGAAAGGGCTTATATCAAAACAAATGACGAGAGAGCCACAGTCGGACGTCTGAGCGACATCGCAGAAAGGGCTTATATCAAATGTAAATAACAAGTGTGCCACAGTCGGACGTCTGAGCGACATCGCAGAAAGGGCTTATATCAAAAGTAAATAATAGGTTAGTCCATCCACAAGAATAAACATTTAACCGGACTTAACACTCATGTGGTTCACCGGAGTTTTGTCACTGAGACTGACATTTGATAAGATAAGATGAACACAGTACTTGGACATGTACAAGATGATTCAAAGGATTTTTGACTCTGCAGAGTTTGTACTAATTGCCCACAGCCAACGGATTTCCGTAGTCACGAAGGACTAGTTCCGTTTACGGTATTTCGGTAGAAACACATCTAACCAGTACACACCCATTCCACCTCACGATGCCAGGAATCACCCTAGACAACGTCCAAGAAAAACCTTGAGACGGGGAGGTCACAACCTCGAATAGCATGGGATCAAATTTCTATACGTGCGCTCTAAGGGGTGCCCCCCTCTCGGTCCCAACCGGAAACACCCATGCCCCTTGACCGGATGACGGGCTTTAATCCAGGGCCATGGAACCCTCATCCCAGCCTCTCTATTTGGTGTGTACCAGGAAAATGGTTTGCAACTTACTATGCCATATTCCTTGCGGAAAACATATGGTAGTACAGGAAGGAAAACGAATGGGAACGTGACTTGATTCACGTTGATGCTGAAGTCAAATGGTCTGGCATAAGACTGGCATGCCACAACACTGCCATCTTACCCATTCTCATGCCATCACATGGCCATGCAAACTTATATCCAACAACATATGGATTTCCGAAACTCACTTGCTTCACCTTTGCATGAAATATAACATTTAACGAAATGCTCATAAACATGCCATGAAACTACTAAAATGCAAACATGCAACAACCACTCATCATATCAAAAGTTCAAACATGCTTGCCTGGTTCTGAGTAGTCGGAGTCTAACTTGGCGAAATTCGCGGCTCCGTCACCTCCTCCGGTATCTACGGTATAAGAAAAATACGTACTTAACGTAAATACCGTAGTGCACAGAAAAGTGTTCCAAATATTTTTCAAATATATATGACAAAAAATAGACAGAAAAGTAAAGATGACAGAAAAAGAATCAATCAAAAATCATTTTCTGTTTAAAAGTTATAAAGGTTTTAAAACTAGGGACCCATCTGTAATGAAACAGAGAGTTCCTAGGGGGTCAACTGATAAAAACAGAAAACGATTCGGAAAAAGAGAAAACACTGACGAGGGGGTCCCACCCGTCAGGTTTAAATTTTCAAAGGGGAAAAACAGGGCTCGACGGCGCCCGAGAGCTGCGGTGGTCGCCGGCGGCGATCCACGGCAAGGCAAGGGGATTGGGCGGTACCTACGTGTTCAGCGTGTCCTTCCGCGTCGGTGGGTGGTGGTGGTGGTCGCCGACGAGCACTACGTCGACGGCGGCCCTTGCTCCGGCGGACGGCGGCTCGGGTGGAGTTGGATCTCGTCGGGGAGGGATGTGAAGGTCAAATCGAGGCTTGGGTTAGCTCACTAGGTGCTCGAGGTGGCTACTGACAAGGTCTGGGCGTCGGGGGTGGCCTCACCGGAGTGAATCGAGCTGGTGGCCGAGGCGGATCGGGGCGGCCGGAGTTGGGGGAGGAGACCTCCTCGAGGTCCTCCTAGTGGCTTGGCGGAGTGTTGGCCAGGTGTAGTGGTGGTGCGTGCTCGAGAGCGAGCTCGGGGCTCCTTTTTATAGGCGATCCGAGGCGGTGGCCGTGAACGGAGTTCTCCGGCGATGGTTACGGCGGCGCAGAGCTTGGTCGGGGAGGTTTAGGGAGTTGGGCGTCAACGTGGAGTTCCACCGGTTCCGTTTTGACACTAAACGAGCTTGGATTAGGAGTCCTGTGTGGATTCGATGGAACGAGGCGGCGCGGGCCCGTCGGCGGCAGAGGGCGCGCCCTGTGCTTGCCGGGCCACGACGATGGTGCTGCGGGGCTGCGCTGGCAAGCATGAGCCACGTGGAGGGCTAGGGAGCAAAGGGCGGTGTAGAACGGCGTAACGGGCCGGTGCTGGCTCCGTTTGGCCGCCATGGGCGGCTCTACCACCGCAGAGGCTGCCGGCGTTCGAGATGCTCGCCGCCACCGACGCCTGCATCCGTCCAAGCGGGCGTGCGGTGCTCTGACCAGGGAGAAGGGGGCGTGCGCAAAGCGCCAGGGTGCACGGGTGATCAATGACAAGTCACTGACGAAAACGACACTGCAGAAAACTCTGAAACTGAATTTTACTGAAAGTGCACAGGAACAGTGTCGGCCAAGTGTTCGACGAAATGATTTTGGTATGAGGGGAATTTTCCTTGAGCTGATTTTTGGTGGGGTGGCCTCTCATTGCATCTGGGGGCTGCCTGAATTTTGGTAGAATTTTTGGGGAATAGGAGATATGAATTTCACCAAATTTGAGAAATCTGGTCCAAACTTGCAGAGAGAGGAACTTGAAAATTTTGAAAAGAGGAAGAGTGGATCTTGATGGTTCTAGGTTATGGGTGCTAGATTATCCAGAGGAGTTGGTTTGAGATAAAAATTCAAAGGAAATTAGGCACTTCCTTTGTAGAGCATCTAGGCTTAGTATATATGGCAGAGTTGTTTTTGGGAGAAAGATAGATGGAATAAAATCCAAAAATGGATTTAACTTGTTGGGACAGAATGTTTGGATTGTCCCAAGGTGGAGGGAGGGGTTTTGGGAGGATTTACCACAAGAGGCATGGTAAAACCAAGGATGGTTCAACACAAAAGAGTATCTCAAAAAAAATCTTTGGAGGTTTCTTTTTAAAAGAAAGTAAATTTCCAAGAAATGTTTTTGAGAATGGAAACTTAGAAGAAAGGTTTTTAACAACAAAACACCAGGGTTGCAAAGGATGCAAAAATCAAAGCCCTTGCCAAGGGAAAAAGTTTTTGAGAGAGAGAGATTTTAGAAAGGATTTAAATGGCCTTTTTCAAACCAAGCAAGGTTTTTGCTGAAAACAACAACAAAAATTTTGGAGTGTCACAGCACCTACCCCCTTAGGAAAAATCTCGTCCCCGAGATTTCAGCTGATCCTTAAACAGGTGTGGGTGCTCTGTCCGAAGAAAATCCTCTCTTTCCCAAGTTGCTTCACTCTCGGTGTGATTGCTCCACTGAACTCTGGAAAACTTGATGGTTTTCTGTCGGGTCCTCCTTTCAGACTCCTCTAATATTTTTATTGGATGCTCCCGGTAGGTGAGGTCTGGTTGCACGTCAATGTTTTCATGGGATACTTGCTTCTTTGGATTGCTTACGTACTTCCTCAACTGCGAGACGTGGAACACGTCGTGGACATCGGATAATTCTTCGGGTAAGTCTAGCTGGTAGGCTACCGTGCCTCTTCGGGCCACTATACAGAATGGTCCGATGAATCTTGGTGCTAGCTTTCCCTTAAACTTGAACCGTTGCAGGCCCCTCATAGGAGATACTCGTAGGTACACAAACTCTCCGGGTTCGAAACTGATTTCCCGATGCTTTATATCGTAATAACTCTTTTGTCGACTTTGAGCGGTCTTGAGTCGATCCCTAATCATCTTAACTTTTTCCTTGGCCTCCTTGAGCATATCTGGGCCGAAGATATGGCTGTCTCCGGTCTCTGACCAATTTAGCGGTGTACGGCATCTTCGCCCGTACAGAGCTTCAAATGGTGCCATTTGCAGGCTGGCCTGGTAGCTGTTGTTGTATGCGAACGTGGCGTATGGCAAGCTTTCTTCCCAACTGGTTCCATAGGTGAGGACACATGCTCTCAGCATGTCTTCTAGAATTTGGTTTACGCGTTCAGTCTGTCCATCAGTCTGGGGGTGGTATGCGGTACTGAATGCTAGTTGAGTTCCCAGTGCCTGTTGTAGGTGATCCCAAAACCTAGAGACGAATTGTGTGCCTCTGTCAGATATTATAGTCTTTGGGACTCCATGCAGGCAGACGATACGGGCAAGATAAAGCCGGGCAAGCTTCTGAGTGGTGTGAGTTGACTTCACCGGGATAAAATGTGCTACCTTAGTTAATCTGTCGGTGATGACCCATATGGCATTATTTCCGTGTCCTGACCGAGGTAGCCCAACAATAAAATCCATTCCAATCTCGTCCCATTTCCACTCGGGTATCTTGTTTGGCTGTAATAGTCCGGCTGGTTTCTGGTGCTCGGCCTTGATGCGTTGACAAGAATCACAGCATGCAATGAATGTGGCTATGTCCCTTTTCATACCGTGCCACCAAAAATTTTCCTGAAGGTCCTTGTACATTTTTGTTTCTCCAGGATGGATTGAATACGGAGCGGTGTGGCTTTCAGCTAGAATCTGCTGTTTGAGGTCCTTGATATTTGGTACGCAAAGTCTTTCTCCGTACCACAATATTCCCTGCTCGTCTATGTTGAATTCTGAGGCCTTGCCCAAACTTACTTTCCTTTTTATGCCATCAATGCTGGGGTGTCCATGATGAGCCTCCTTAATCTTTTCCATCATGGTAGGCTATATTTCCAAATTCCACACACTGCCTTAGGTGACCATTATTAGGTTGAGTTTGGCAAATTCCTGCTGAAATTCTGGTCTCAAATTTGGTATACTGTCGTTGCCCGAGCTGGGGTTCCGACTAAGGGCATCTGCCACTACATTTGCTTTTCCTGGATGATAGTGGATTCCAACATCGTAATCCTTCACTAATTCCAACCAACGTCGTTGCCGTAAATTGAGTTCTGGCTGTGTGAAAATATACTTAAGGCTCTTATGGTCTGTCTATATTTCACAACGATTTCCAAGTAGAAAGTGTCTCCATTTTTTGAGTGCATGGATGGCTGCTGCCAACTCCAGGTCATGAGTAGGATAATTTTCTTCATGTTTGCGGAGTTGTCTGGAGACATATGCAACTACCTTGCCTTCTTGCATCAATACGCATCCGAGGCCCTTCCGGGATGCGTCACAATACACCTCAAAATTCTTGTGTATGTCTGGCACAATTAATACTAGTGCCGTTGTTAATTTTCTTTTTAGCTCTTGGAAGCTTTTCTCACAAGCTTCCGTCCATTCAAACTTCTTATCTTTCTTGAGTAACTGCATCATTGGCTTTGCTATGGTGGAGAATCCTTCAATAAATCTTCGGTAGTATCCTGCCATTCCCAAGAAACTTCGTACATCCGTTATGCTGGCTGGTGGTTTCCAGCCAAGTACGGCCTTGACCTTTTCCGGGTCTATTGCAATACCTTCTTGGGTCAGTACGTGGCCCAGAAAACCCACCTGTCTTAGCCAAAATTCACATTTGCTGAACTTGGCGTGCAGTTGATGTTTCCTGAGTTCTCCTAGTACAATTCTGAGATGTTCAGCATGCTCTTCTGGCGTCTTGGATTATATCAGAATATCATCGATGAATACTACAACAAACTTGTCCATAAACTTCATAAATACTTTGTTCATGAGGTGAACAAAATATGCGGGGGCATTTGTTAGTCCAAATGGCATTACTGTGAACTCATACAGTCCATATCTGGAGGTGAAGGCTGTCTTGGGGATATCTTCTGTTCGTACTTTTAATTGATGGTATCCCGACCTCAAGTCAATTTTTTAGAAGACTTTGGCCTGAGCGAGCTGATCAAATAAATCATTTAACCGTGGCATTGGGTATTTGTTCTTGATTGTGACCATGTTAAGTGCTCGATAGTCTATGCACAATCTCAGTGTCCCATCCTTTTTCTTGGCAAATAAAATTGGTGAACCCCAAGGTGAGGAACTGACTCGTATGTATCCTTTCTCCAACAATTCATTTATTTGCTTCTTCAATTCTACCAACTCGGATAGTGCCATTCTGTATGGTTTCTTGTAAATGGGAGCGGTTCCGGGTGCTAGCTCAATGCTGAATTCTATCTCTCGGTCTGGTGGCATGCCTGGTAGTTCTTCGGGAAATACGTCTGGAAATTCACACACTACTGGAACCTTGCTTAATTCAGAAATGTCCACCTTGTTTAACCTCGGTTGCCGAGATATTTGTCTTTCTTTGGCTGAAACCTTTATTGTCTTCCCGTGATGGTGGGTGAGAATTACGGTTTGGTTGAAGCAGTCAATAAAACCTTTGTTGGTGGTTAACCAATCCATCCCTAGGATGACATCTAGTCCTTTACTTTCCAATACAATAAGGTTGGCGTAAAATTTCAATCCTTCGAATTCAATAACCACACCTTGACAGTAACTCTGGGTCACTTGCTTAATCCCAGGGGACTTGATGATCATGGATTTTTCCAAGGGAAGCATCGAAAAATTATTTTGCAAAGCAAAACTCTTCGAAATGAATGAGTGAGAAGCTCCAGAATCAAACAAAACCATGGCAGGTATTGTGTTGACAGGAAACGTACCGAGTACGATATCTGGGGCGTTCTGTACTTCCTCTTTGGTCACGTGGTTTAGATGACCCTTCCTGTGCTTGTTATTGGGGTTGAAATTGTTTCGCTTGGGCGCTGAATTATTGCCACTATTGTTTGGCTTTGGGGTTGAGTTCCTTGGCTTGGGGCACTGCTTGGCATAGTGCCCTTCTTCTCCACAAGCGTAGCAAGTAACGCCTGGGCGATATGTGAACTCTTTGTCCCTTGCATGGAAATTCTTGATTGGGCGTGAATTATTCGTTGTGGGTTTGTGTGTCCCACCTTTCTGGAAATCCGTCTTGCTTCGGTGGTTTCGAGCCTGAGTAGTTTGGTCCCTTTTGCATTTGCGGAAATCCTCCAAACTGTGTCTCTCATTTTCCAAGGTAATGGCCTTATCCACCAGTGTTTTGAAATCTGGGAAGGTGTGTACAACTAGCTGGCATCTGAGAGCGGGTGCCAGGCCTTCCAAGAATTTTTCCATCGTCTTGCTCTCAGTCATACGCTCTTCGTTGGCGTAGCGGGACAGCAGAGTAAACTGGTTGTTGTATTTTGACACCGTCATGGTCCTTTGTTTGAGGTCATCAAATTCTCTCTTCTTGATCTTCATAACACTTTTAGGAATGTGTGCCCCATGAAAACTTTCCTTGAATTCCTCCCAGGTTATTTCATTTTCGTTGGGGTGCATGTGTAGGAAATTTTCCCATCACGATGCAGCTGCTCCAGTGAGATAGTGCGGTGCATATAGTACTTTCTCACGGTCTGAACACTGTGCAGTAACTAATTTTCTTTCCATGTCTCGAAGCCAGTCGTCGGCCTCAAGAGGTTTGTCAGTATGGGAAAATGTTGGGGGACGCGTCTTCTGTAGCTCAGACAACTTGGATTGCTGCTGATATTGTCCATGGTGATTTCCCATATTGATGACTTGGTTCATCATTTCCTGATGTTGTTGCTGACTCTGTTCATAAAGGCGACACACTTGGGTAAATGATGTTTCACTGTCCTGTTGACTTGACTGCCCCTGTGTGAAATTGTTGTTTGGTGGTGTGCCATAATTTTCCTCTGACGGAATTGGCATGGAGCACGTCCAAGGACGAGACATCTTTCACTCTGGGGATATATTTTGTAAAACTCGTAAGAAAAGAAATTGAGTCGCAACAGCCAATAAATTCATAAATATGGAAATTTTAAAAGCTCCAGAATTTTTCAAGAAAAAACAACGATTGCACACGGAGAAGGACTATTACATATCTTACATGCGAGCAGTAATTACACAATACATCACTCAGGATATGCATACATAATCCTGACATGTTATTGAGGCTAGTGCACTTCTCCAGACCCTACATGATGCGCGAACAAGCTACTTCTCACAACCTATGTACATATAAACATATAGTACAAGTCGGTACATCGCATGACGGCTCAGCATACTCAGTTGGAGATTGTGAGGATCTCCCTTGGCCTGCCGAGGGTGAGGCGCAGAGAGGCGGGGGACTCAACTTCCTCCTCGCTAATAGGCTCCAGACGTGAAGCGCTGCGCTGAGCTGGTGGAGCGGGTGCCATAGGCGGAGTAACACGAATAGGAGTGGGCGCAATGGGCGGAGTAACACGAATAGGAGTGGGCGCAATAGGTAGTGCAGAACGAACTGGAGTGGGTGCAATGACTTGGTTGAACTCCTCGGTGGTAGGTAGGCGACGAGCAGTGGCGAGAATGGTAGGTGAATGGGATGTCGAGGACGAGATGAAAGTCAGCGGTGGAGCGGTGTGCAGGAGCTCCCTCCTGTTGGCGGCACAGCCATGGACTGAGTCCATGCAGGCAGCTACAAGGTCGTCCACCATGCTGTCGAAGGCTGCCTCCAGAGCTCGGAGGTACTCGACAAGCATCTCAAAGGCCTCGTCTCGCTCTCCTCTGGGGCAAGCGAATGAGTAATGACAGGTGTATGGCACGTGGCATGGAAGGTAGCGGTAGCGACGGGTCTTCATTGAAGGAAGAACATCCCGGAGACGAGCTATCGCCTCACGGGCAGCCATCTGCATAGCATGCCTCTCCGTAGGCATGGCTCTCCCCAAGAACCGGAAGCGACGTAACTCAACACGCCCTCCCTTGAATTGCACCGCGGCCTGGTGCATGGTCAAACTGTCGTTGATCTTGTGTGGGTAGAGTGTGAAGACTGGGCACACTGATGGCCCCATCACGACCTGGACGATGAAGGATAGGAGCTTGATGAACCCCTCAGGCACGTTGGCGAACACCTGTGGCTCACAGTCGTTGCCAGCCATCTACAAAAGTAGGAAAAAATTCTGAACGATCAGATCATAAATTTTATGCTGACTGTCAGAAAATGACTACATTTGCAAAAAACATGAATAGACTCTATCGTGCTAATAACCGATTAGCGATCGCAGCTAGTGGCTTCCTACAGTCAGTCTGGCTCTGGTACCAAGTTTGTCATGACCGGTTTTTCAATAAAACACTTATTGAGAAAATCGATCTCTTGATCCCAGTATAGGAAGAGTTATCCTTACTGGTAGACAAATACTTGAATACAGAAGACCAGTAGCATCAAATATATTACAAGGTTGAGTTGAGGCTGCTCAACAATTTATTACAAACACGTCAATATTGTACATAAGGGCAGTTATGACACAGGGGTGTGGTGACATGCTACTAGCTCGAGATAAAAGTGGTGGTGGATAACTTGACTCCTAAACTGGCAGCTCATCGAGCGTCGAGGTGAGGCTCGATGAATTTATTTCTGGGGTAGCGGAAGCGGATATAATACAGTGACCAAATCCAGGGTCGCACGAGACAGACTGGGACTCCTCTAAGCGTCGGACTCGCTATCGAATTCTTCATCCATGAGATCGCCTTCATCAACATCTGGCCAAATCAACAAGCCAGGTGAGTACTTTGAAAGTACTCGCAAGACAGTTCGGACAAAAGATATAACAAATGCATGCATGAATGCGTCATGAGCAAAATAATAATGCTCATTCAAATAATAAAAATCTGCACGACATGGTAAGTAAAACAAACAACTGAAAACCGATCGGGTGTCTGGAGCGACGCCTCGAAGGGTAAATAAATAAATAATCATGCCGCAGTCGGGCGTCTAAGCGACACCACATAAAGGGCTTATATTGAAAAGTAAGAGACAAGCGTGCCACAGTCGGACGTCTGGGCGACATCGCAGAAAGGGCTCTTATTGAAAATAAATAATAAGCGTGCCACAGTCGGACGTCTGGGCGACATCGCAGAAAGGGCTTTTATTGAAGATAAATAACAAGCGTGCCACAGTCGGACGTCTGAGCGACATCATAGAAAGGGCTTATATCAAAAGTAAATAACAAGCATGCCACAGTCAGACGTCTGAGCGACATCGCAGAAAGGGCTTATATCAAAACAAATGACGAGAGAGCCACAGTCGGACGTCTGAGCGACATCGCAGAAAGGGCTTATATCAAAAGTAAATAACAAGTGTGCCACAGTCGGACGTCTGAGCGACATCGCAGAAAGGGCTTATATCAAAAGTAAATAACAGGTTAGTCCATCCACAAGAATAAACTTTTAACCGGACTTAACACTCATGTGGTTCACCGGAGTTTTGTCACTGAGACTGACATTTGATAAGATAAGATGAACACAGTACTTGGACATGTACAAGATGATTCAAAGGATTTTTGACTCTGCAGAGTTTGTACTAATTTCCCACAGCCAACGGATTTCCGTAGTCACGAAGGACTAGTTCCGTTTACGGTATTTCGGTAGAAACACATCTAACCAGTACACACCCATTCCACCTCACGATGCCAGGAATCACCCTAGACAACGTCCAAGAAAAACCTTGAGACGGGGAGGTCACAACCTCGAATAGCATGGGATCAGATTTCTATACGTGCGCTCTAAGGGGTGCCCCCCTCTCGGTCCCAACCGGAAACACCCATGCCCCCTGACCGGATGACGGGCTTTAATCCAGGGCCATGGAACCCTCATCCCGGCCTCTCTATTTGGTGTGTACCAGGAAAACGGTTTGCAACTTACTATGCCATATTCCTTGCAGAAAACATATGGTAGTACAGGAAGGAAAACGAATGGGAACGTGACTTGATTCACGTTGATGCTGAAGTCAAATGGTCTGGCATAAGACTAGCATGCCACAACACTGCCATCTTACCCATTCTCATGCCATCACATGGCCATGCAAACTTATATCCAACAACATATGGATTTCCGAAACTCACTTGCTTCACCTTTGCATGAAATATAACATTTAACGAAATGCTCATAAACATGCCATGAAACTACTAAAATGCAAACATGCAACAACCACTCATCATATCAAAAGTTCAAACATGCTTTCCTGGTTCTGAGTAGTCGGAGTCTAACTTGGCGAAATTCGCGGCTCCGTCACCTCCTCCGGTATCTACGGTATAAGAAAAATACGTACTTAACGTAAATACCGCGAGTGCACAGAAAAGTGTTCCAAATATTTTTCAAATAAATATGACAAAAAACTAGACAGAAAAATAAAGATGACAGAAAAAGAATCAATCAAAAATCATTTTCTGTTTAAAAGTTATAAAGGTTTTAAAACCAGGGACCCATTTGTAATGAAACAGAGAGTTCCCAGGGGGTCAACTGATAAAAATAGAAAATGATTCGGAAAAAGAGAAAACACTGACGCGTGGGTCCCACCCGTCAGGTTTAATTTTCAAAGGGGAAAAACAGGGCTCGACGGCGCCCGAGAGCTGCGGTGGTCGCCGGCGGCGATCCACGGTGAGGCAAGGGGATTGGGCGGTACCTACGTGTTCAGCGTGTCCTTCCGCGTCGGTGGGTGGTGGTGGTGGTCCCCGGCGAGCACTACGTCGACGGCGGCCCTTGCTCCGGCGGACGGCGGCTCGGGTGGAGTTGGATCTCGTCGGGGAGGGCTGCGAAGGTCAAATCGAAGCTTGGGTTAGCTCACTAGGTGCTCGAGGTGGCTACTGACGAGGTTTGGGCGTCGGGGATGGCCTCACCGGAGTGAATTGAGCTAGTGGCCGAGGTGGATCGGGGCGGCCGGAGTTGGGGGAGGAGACCTCCTCGAGGTCCTCCTAGTGGCTTGGCGGAGTGTTGGCGAGGTGTAGTGGTGGTGCGTGCTCGAGAGCGAGCTCAGGGCTCCTTTTTATAGGCGATCCGAGGCGGTGGCCGTGAACGGAGTTCTCCGGCGATGGTTACGGCGGCGTAGAGCTTGGTCGGGGAGGTTTAGGGAGTTGGGCGTCAACGTGGAGTTCCACTGGTTCCGTTTTGACGCTAAATGAGCTTGGATTAGGAATCCTGGGTGGATTCGACGGAACGGGGCGGTGCGGGCCCGTCGGCGGCAAAGGGCGCGCCCTGTGCTTGCCGGGCCACGGCGACGGTGCTGCGGGGGTGCGCTGGCATGCATGAGCCACGTGGAGGGCTAGGGCGCAAAGGGCGGTGCAGAATGGTGTAATGGGCCGGTGCTGGCTCCGTTTGGCCGCCACAGGCGGCTCTGCCACCGCAGAGGCTGCCGGCGTTGGAGATGCTCGCCGCCACCGATGCATGCGTCCGTCCAAGCGGGCGTGCGGTGCTCTGGCCAGGGAGAAAGGGCCGTGCGCAAAGCGCCAGGGTGCACGGGTGATCAGTGACAAGTCACTGACGAAAACGACACTGCAGAAAACTCTGAAATTGAATTTTACTGAAAGTGCACAAGAACAGTGCCGGCCAAGTGTTCGACGAAATGATTTTTGTATGAGGGGAATTTTCCTTGAGCTCATTTTTGGTGGGGTGGCCTCTCATTGCATCTGGGGGCTGCCTGAATTTTGGTAGAATTTTTGGGGAATAGGAGATATGAATTTCACCAAATTTGACAAATCTGGTCCAAACTTGCAGAGAGAGAAACTTGAAAATTTTGAAAAGAGGAAGAGTGGATCTTGATGGTTCTAGGTTGTGGGTGCTATATTATCCAGAGGAGTTGGTTTGAGATAAAAATTCAAAGGAAATTAGGCACTTCCTTTGTAGAGCATCTAGGCTTAGTATATTTGGCAGAGTTGTTTTTGGGAGAAAGATAGATGGAATAAAATCCAAAAATGGATTTAACTTGTTGGGACAGAATGTTTGGATTGTCCCAAGGTGGAGGGAGGGGTTTTGGGAGGATTTACCGCAAGAGGCATGGTAAAACCAAGGATGGTTCAACACAAAAGAGTAGCTCAAAAAAAATTTGGGGTTTCTTTTAAAAGAAAGTAAATTTCCAAGAAATGTTTTTGAGAATGGAAACTTAGAAGAAAGGTTTTTAACAACAAAACACCAGGGTTGCAAAGGATGCAAAAATCAAAGCCCTTGCCAAGGGAAAAAGTTTTTGAGAGAGAGAGATTTTAGAAAGGATTTAAATGGCCTTTTTCAAACCAAGCAAGGTTTTTGCTGAAAACAACAACAAAAAATTTGGAGTGTCCCAACTCCCCCCCCCCCGGCGCGCCCTCCACCCTTGTTGCCGCCTCGTGGCTCCTCCGAATTCATCTCCAAGTCTCCTGGTTTGCTTCTATTCCAAGAAAGATCATCGCGAAAGTTTTATTCCGTTTGGACTCCGTTTGGTATTCTTTTTCTGCGAAACTCAAAAACAGGCAAAAAAACAGAAATAGGCATTGGGCTCTAGGTTAATAGGTTAGTCCCAAAAATAATATAAAATAGCATATTAATTCATATAGAACATCCAAAATAGATAATATAATAGCATGGAACAAACAAAAATTATAGATATGTTGGAGACGTATCAAGTATCCCCAAGCTTAATCCATGCTCGTCCTCGAGTAGGTAAATGATAAATACAGAATTTTTGATGTGGAATGCTACCTGACATATTTATCAAATGTTATCTTCTTTATTGTGGCATGAATGTTCAGATCTGTAAGATTCAAAAGAAAAGTTTAATATTGACATAAAAACAATAATACTTCAAGCATAATAAAGCAATCATGTCTTCTCAAAATAACATTGCCAAAGAAAGTTATCCCTACAAAATCATATAGTCTAGCTATGCTCCATCTTCTTCACACAAAATATTTAAATCATGCACATCCCCGACGACAAGCCAAGCAATTATTTCATACTTTTGATGTTCTCAAACTTTTTCAACTTTCACGCAATACATGAGTGTGAGCCATGGATATAGCACTATGGTGGAAGAGAATATGGTGGTTGTGGAGAAGACAAAAAGAGGGAGATAGTCTCACATCAACTAGGCGTATCAACGGGCTATGGAGATGCCCATCAATAGATATCAATGTGAGTGAGTAGGGATTGCCATGCAACAGATGCACTAGAGCTATAAGTGTATGAAATCTCAAAAAGAAACTAAGTGGGTGTGCATCCAACTCGCTTGCTCACCAAGACCTAGGGCAATTTGAGAAAGCCCATCATTGGAATGTACAAGGCAAGTCCTATAATGAAAATTTTCCACTAGTATATGAAAGTGATATCATAGGAGACTCTCTATCATGAAGATCATGGTGCTACTTTGAAGCACAAGTGTGGAAAAATGATAGTAACATTGCCCCTTCTCTCTTTTTCTCTCATTTTTTTCTCTTTTTGTGGGTCTTTCTCATTTTTTTGGCCTCTTCTTTTCATTCTTCTTATTTTTCGTCCGGAGTCTCATCCTGACTTGTGGGGGAATCATAGCCTCCATCATCCTTTCCTCACATGGGATAATGCTCTAATAATGAAGATCATCACACTTTTATTTACTTACAACTCAAGAATTACAACTCGATATTTAGAACAAAATATGACTCTATATAAATGCCTCCAGCGGTGTACCAGGATGTGCAATGAAGCAAGAGCGACATGTATGAATGAATTATGAAAGGTGGCTTTGCCACAAATATGATGTCAACTACATGATCATGCAAAGCAATATGACAATGATGAAGCGTGTCATAATAAACGGAATGGTGGAAAGTTGCATGGCAATATATCTTGGAATAGTTATGGAAATGCCATATAGGTATGGTACCGGCGAAAGTTGTGCGTACAGAAGAGAGGCAAGCAATGGTGGAAGGGTGAAGTGCGTATAATCCATGGACTCAACATTAGTCATAAAGAACTCACATACTTATTGCAAAAATCTATTAGTTATCAAAACGAAGTACTACGCGCAGGACCCCCATGGAAATTCACTAATGGGGCACTTTAGGCAGCCATGCCGCATACAAGGAAGACTCCACAAGACTTGTCACTCAAGCCAAGGACTCTCCTAAAATCCCTAGGCCTCCGGTGTGTTATATAAATCGAGGCCAGGCTAGTCAATAGATCAACTAATAATCATTAGAACAATCTCGTGGTAGACACATGTACTCTGTAATACACCCATATGAATACAATCCAAAGCAGGATGTAGAGTATTATCTCTTCGAGAGAGCCCGAACCTGGGTAAAATCATGTGTCCGTGTTACCATCGCTCCAAGACACCTAGCTTAGGACCCCTACTACGAGATATGCCGGATATAAAACCGACATTGGTGCTTTCATTGAGAGCCTGCTGGCAGTCGCCACGGTGCGATGGGAATTCAGATCGTCTCCGGCGTGATCTACGCGTCAGAACCGAGCTTTATTGTCAATGTCGGCATCTTCATCGCCGGCTCAATTAGTCACCTTGGGTCGACCGAGGACTGCACTCCATCTCAGATCATTATGTTTAGACGAGGACCTTCATTACCAACTCTGATCTCTATCAAGATCATGGAGGAATCATCGATGGAGCTCAGTGGCTCAACGTCAACATTGCCCTCGGGCGACCGTGCTGTTTTTCTGGATAGCAAACCGGTATCCGCCGCCACCGCATCCTCGAGCGTCGCTTTGATGATTGCTTCGGCGGAATTGTGCAGAATTGAGTGTACAACAACATTTTAAAATTTCGTCGTGTTCCGATGGAGGAATCTTCGGCGATCTATGATATATTGGAGGTCTGTCGAGTCTGGAAGGGAATCTGGATGAGTTTAGGGCATGGTCTCCAGAGCCTATCTCGGAGGATACTTGGAAGGTACAACTGTTCATCTTCTGCGGAATTTCCATATTGACCACCTCTCAAAATTTTAGCTTGATCCAGCCGTTCAAACTCCGGGAACCTTCCGATTAGTGCATCACTTCTCGGATCTGTTTTCTACGCGAATACGAATCCGACCTGAGTTCATCTTTCTTCATGAATGGGACATTGGACAACCTTTTTGGAAGATCTCTTTTTAGGGTATTGTGTTTTGTTTCCGAACACATGTCTGCAAATGTTTCTCCTTTTCGGAGGTAATCCTCACCATCGCGCTGTTGGGAACGTAGCAGAAATTCAAAATTTTCTACGCATCACCAAGATCAATCTATGGAGATACTAGCAACGAGAGAGAGGGGAGTGCATCTTCATACCCTTGAAGATCGTGATGCGGAAGCGTTACAAGAACGCAGTCGGTGGAGTCGTTCACGAAGCGATTCAGATCGCGGCCGAATCCGATCTAAGCACCGAATAATGGTGTCTCCGCATTCAACACACCTGCAGCCGGGTGACATCTCCCGTGCCTTGATCCAGCAAGGAGAGAGGGAGAGGTTGAGGAAGACTCCGTCCAGCAGCAGCACAATGGCGTGGTGGTGATGGAGGAGCGTGGCACTCCAGCAGGGCTTCACCAAGCACTGCGAGAGACGAAGAGGGAGAGGGGTAGGGCTGCGCTAGGAGAGATGAAAACTCATGTATCTGGCAGCCCCAAAACCCCCACTATTTATAGGAGGAGGGGAGGTGGCTGCGCCCCCACCTAGGGTTCCCACCCTAGGGGTGCGGCAGCCCTAGATGGGACTTGGAGGGGGCGGCCAAGAGGGGGAGAGAGGGGGCACGCCCTAGGGTGGGCCTTTAGGCCCATCTACGCCTAGGGTTTCCCCTCTCCCCTCCTAGCTGCGCCTTGGGCCTTGGTGGGAGGTGCACCAGCCCACTTAGGGGCTGGTCCCTTCCCACTCTTGGCCCATGCAAGCCTCCGGGGCTGGTGGCCCCTCCCGATGGACCCCCGGAACCCTTCCGGTGGTCCCGGTACATTACCGGTGACCCCCGAAATACTTCCGGTGGCCAAAACCTCACTTCCTATATATCATTCTTTACCTCCGGACCATTCCGGAACTCATCGTGACGTCCGGGATCTCATTCGGGACTCCGAACAACATTCGGTAACCACATACAAACTTCCCTTATAACCCTAGCGTCATCGAACCTTAAGTGTGTAGACCCTACGGGTTCGGGAATCATGCAGACATGACCGAGACAGCTCTCTGGCCAATAACCAACAGCGGGATCTGGATACCAATGTTGGCTCCCACATGTTCCACGATGATCTCATCGGATGAACCACGATGTCAAGGATTCAAGCAATCCCGTATGCAATTCCCTTTGTCAATCGGTATGTTACTTGCCCGAGATTCGATCGTCGGTATCCCAATACCTCGTTCAATCTCGTTACCGGCAAGTCACTTTACTCGTTCCGTAATGCATGATCCCGTGACTAACTACTTAGTCACATTGAGCTCATTATGATGATGCATTACCGAGTGGGCCCAGAGATACCTCTTCGTCATACGGAGTGACAAATCCCAGTCTCGATTCGTGCCAACCCAACAGACACTTTCGGAGATACCCATAGTGCACCATTATAGCCACCCAGTTATGTTGTGACGTTTGGCACACCCAAAGCATTCCTACGGTATACGGGAGTTGCACAATCTCATGGTCTAAGGAAATGATACTTGACATTAGAAAAGCTTTAGCAAAGGAACTACACGATCTTGTGCTATGCTTAGGATTGGGTCTTGTCCATCACATCATTCTCCTAATGATGTGATCCCGTTATCAATGACATCCAATGTCCACGGTCAGGAAACCATGACCATCTGTTGATCAATGAGCTAGTCAACTAGAGGCTCACTAGGGACATGTTATGGTCTATGTATTCACACATGTATTGTGGTTTCCGGTCAATACAATTATAGCATGAATAATAGACAATTATCATGAACAAGGAAATACAATAATAACCATTTTATTATTGCCTCTAGGGCATATTTCCAACAGTCTCCCACTTGCACTAGAGTCAATAATCTAGTTCACATCACTATGTGATTGTAATGAATCAACACCCATGGGGTTTGATCATATCTTGCTTGTGAGAGAGGTTATTAGTCAATGGATATGAACCTTTCAGATCCGTGTGTGCTTTGCAAATCTCTATATCATCTCCTAGATGCAGCTACCACGCTCTAGTTGGAGCTATTCCAAATAACTGTTCTACTATACGAATCCGGTTTACTACTCAGAATAATCCAGATTAGTGTCAAAGTTTGCATCGGTGTATCCCTTTACGACGAACTCTTTTACCACCTCCATAATCGAGAAAATTCCTTAGTCCACTAGTTACTAAGGATAACCTTGACCGCTGTCCTATGATCCATTCCTGGATCACACTTGTACCCCTTGACTGACTCATGGCAATGCACACTTCAGGTGCGGTACACAACATAGCATACTGTAGAGCCTACGTCTAAAGCATAGGAGACGACCTTCGTCCTTTCTCTCTTTTCTGCCGTGGTCAGGTCTTGAGTCTTACTCAATACTCACACCTTATAACACAGCCAAGAACTCCTTCTTTGCCGATCTATTTTGAACTCCTTCAAAATCTTGTCACGGTGCATACTCATTTGAAAGTACTATCAAGCGATTTTGATCTATCCTTATAGATCTTGATGTTCAATGTTCAAGTAGCTTAATCCAGGTTTTCCATTGAAAAACACTTTTCAAATAACCCTATATGCTTTCCAGAAATTCTACATCATTTCTGATCAACAATATGTTAATAACATATACTCATCAGAAATTCTATAGTTCTCCCACTCACTTCTTTGGAAATACAAGTTTCTCATAAACTTTGTATAAACCCAAAATCTTTGATTATCTCATCAAAGCGTATATTCCAACTCCGAGATTCTTACTCCAGTCCTTAGAAGGATTGCTGGAGCTTTGCATACTTGTTAGCATCTTTTAGGATTGACAAAACCTTTTGGTTGTATCACATACAACCTTTCCTCAAGAATATCATCGAGGAAACAATGTTTTTTTGACATCCTACCTGCAAGATTTCATAAATCATGCAGTAACTGCTAATATAATTCCAACAGACTCTTTAGCATCGCTACGAGTGAGAAAGTCTCATCGCAGTCAATTCCTTGAACTTGTCGGAAAACATCTTAACGACAAGTCAAGCTTTCTTAATGGTGACACTTACCATCATTGTCTGTCTTCCTTTTAAAATCCATTTGTACCCAACAGCCCTATGACCATTAAGTAGTTCTGCCAAAGTCTACACTTTGTTTTCATACATGGATCCTCTCTCGGATTTTATGGCCTCGAGCCATTCATCAGAATCTGGGCCCACCATCGCTTCTCCATAGCTCGTAGGTTCATTGTTGTCTAGCAACATGACTTCCAAGACAGGATTACTGTACCACTCTGAAGCAGTACGCGTCCTTGTCGTCCTACAAGGTTTGGTAGTGACTTGATCTGAAGTTTCATGATCACTATCATCAGCTTCCACTTCAATTGGTGTAGGTGCCACAGGAACAACTTCCTGTGCCTTGCTACACACTGGTTGAAGTGATGGTTCAATAACCTCATCAAGTCTCCACCATCCTCCCACTCAATTATTTCGAGAGAAACTTTTCCTCGAGAAAGGACCCATTTTAGAAACAATCAATTTTGCTTCCGGATCTGAAATAGGAGGTATACCCAACTATTTTGGGTGACCTATGAAGATGCATTTATCCGTTCTGGGTTCGAGCTTGCTAGGATGAAACTTTTTCACATAAGCGTCGCAGCCCCAAACTTTCAAGAAACGACAGCTCAGGTTTCTCTAAACCATAGTTCATACGGTGTCATCTCAACGGAATTACGTGGTGCCCTATTTAAAGTGAATGCGGTTGTCTCTAATGCCTAACCCATGAACGATAGTGGTAATTCGATAAGAGACATCATGGTATGCACCATATCCAATAGGGTGCAGCTATGATGTTCGGACACGCCATCACACTATGGTGTTCCAGGCGGTATTAGTTGTGAAACAATTTCCACAAGGTCTTAATTGTGTACCAAACTCGTAACTCGGATATTCATCTCTATGATCATATCATAGACATTTTATCCTCTGGTCACGATGATCTTCAACTTCACTCTGAAATTACTTGAACCTTTCAATAATTCAGACGTGTGTTTCATCAAGTAAATATACTCAACATCTACTCAAATCATCTGTGAAGTAAGAACATAACGATATGCACTGCATGCCTCAGCACTCATTGGACTGCACACATCAAAATGTGTTACTTCCAACAAGTTTCTTTCTTGTTCCATCTTACTGAAAAATGAGGCTTTTCAGTCATCTTGCCCATGTGGTATGATTTGCATGTCTCAAGTGATTCAAAATCAAGTGAGTCCAAACGATCCATCTGCATAGAGTTTCTTCATGCGTACATACCAATAGACATGGTTCGCATGTCTCAAACTTTTCAAAAAAAACGAGTGAGTCCAAAGATCCATCAACATGGAGCTTCTTCATGTGTTTTATACCAATATGACTTACATGGCAGTGCCACAAGTAGGTGGTACTATCATTACTATCTTGTATGAACATGTGTATCACTACGATCGAGATTCAATAAACAACTCATTTTAGGTGCAAGACCATTGAAGGTATTATTCAAATAAACAAAGTAATCATTATTCTCCTTAAATGAATAACCGTATTGCGATAGACATAATCCAATCATGTCTATGCTCAACGCAAACACCAAATAACAATTATTTAGGTTTACCACCAATCTCGATGGTAGAGGGAGCAGGCGATGCTTGATCACATCAACCTTGAAAACACTTCCAACACACATCGTCATCTCACCTTTAACTAGTCTCCGTTTATTCCGTAGCTCTTTTATTTCGAGTTACTAACACTTAGCAACCGAACCGGTATCTTAATACTCTGGCGCTACTAGGAGTACTATTAAAGTACACATTTAATACAATGTATATCCAATATACTTCTGTCAACCTTGCCAGCCTTCTCATCTACCAAGTATCTACGGTAATTCTGCTTCGGTGACCGTTCCCTCATTACAGAAGCACTTAGTCTCGGGTTTGGGTTCAACCCTGGGTTTCTTCACTGGAGCAGCAACTGATTTGCCGTTTCATGAAGTACCCCTTCTTGCCCTTGCCTTTCTTTAAACTAGTGGTTTCACTAACCATCAACAATTGATGCTCCTTCTTGATTTCTACTTTCGCGGTGTCAAACATCGCGAATTGCTCAAGGGTCATCATGTCTATCCCTGATATGTTATAGTTCATCACGAAGCTCTAATAGCTTGGTGGCAGTGACGATGGAGAATCATCACTATCTCATCTGGAAGATTAACTCCCACGCAATTCAAGTGATTGTAGTACTCAGACAATCTGAGAACATGCTCAACAATTGAGCTTTTCTCCCTTAGTTTGCAGGCTAAGAAACTCGTCGGAGGTCTCATACCTCTTGACGTGGGCACGAGCCTGAAATCCCAATTTCAGCCCTTGAAACATCTCATATGTTCCGCGACGTTTCAAAAAACCGTGTTCGGCGCCACAATTCTAAACCGTTTAACATTACTAAACTATCATGTAGTCATCAAAACGTGTATGTCAGATGTTCGCAACATCCACAGACGACGTTCGAGGTTCAGCACACCGAGTGGTGCATTAAAGACATAAGCCTTCTGCGCAGCAATGAGGACAATCCTCAGTTTACGGACCTAGTCCGCATAATTGCTACTATCAACTTTCAACTATATTTTCTCTAGGAACATATCTAAACACTAGAACTAAAGCGCGAGCTATGACATAATTTGCAAAGTCCTTTTGACTATGTTCATGATAACTAAGTTCATCTAATGAACTCCCACTCAGATAGACATCCCTCTAGTCATCTTAAGTGATACATGATCCGAGTCAACTAGGCCGTGTCCGATCATCACATGAGACGGACTAGTCATCATCGGTGAACATCTTCATGTTGATCGTATCTACTATACGACTCATGCTCGACCTTTCGGTCTCTTGTGTTCCGAGGCCATGTCTGTACATGCTAGGCTCGTCAAGTCAACCTAAGTGTTTCACGTGTGTAAATCTGGCTTACACCCGTTGTATGTGAATGTTAGAATCTATCACACCCGATCATCACGTGGTGCTTCGAAGCAACAATCTTTCGCAATGGCGCACAGTTAGGGGGAACACTTTCTTGAAATTATTATGAGGGATCATCTTATTTACTACCGTCGTTCTAAGAAAATAAGATGCATAAACATGATAAACATCACATGCAATCAAATAGTGACATGATATGGCCAATATCATTTTGCTCCTTTTGATCTCCATCTTCGGGGCTCCATGATCATCATCGTCACCGTCCATGATCTCCATCATCATGATCTCCATCATCGTGTCTCCATGAAGTTGTCTCGCCAACTTATTACTTCTACTACTATGGCTAACGGTTTAGCAAAGAAGTAAAGTAATTACATGGCATTATTCAGTGACACGCAGGTCATACAATAAATAAAGACAACTCCTATGGCTCCTGCCGGTTGTCATACTCATCGACATGCAAGTCGTGATTCCTATTACAAGAATATGATCAATCTCATACATCACATATATTTCATTCATCACATCCTTCTTGGCCATATCACATCACATAGCATACCCTGCAAAAACAAGTTAGACGTCCTCTAATTGTTGTTTGCATGTTTTTACGTGGCTGCTATGGGTTTCTAGCAAGAACGTTTCTTACCTACGCAAAAGCCACAATGTGATATGCCAATTGCTATTTACCCTTCATAAGGACCCTTTTCATCGAATCCGATCTGACTAAAGTGGGAGAGACTGGCACCCGCTAGCCACCTTATGCAACAAGTGCATGTCAGTCGGTGGAACCTGTCTCACGTAAGTGTACGTGTAAGGTCGGTCCGGGCCGCTTCATCCCACAATACCGTCGAAACAAGATAGGACTAGTAACGGTAAGCATATTGAACAAAATCAATGTCCACAACAACTTGTGTTCTACTCATGCATAGAAACTACGCATAGACCTAGCTCATGATGCCACTGTTGGGGAACATAGCAGAAATTCAAAATTTTCTACGCATCACCAAGATCAATCTATGGAGATACTAGCAACGAGAGAGAGGGGAGTGCATCTCCATACCCTTGAAGATCGCGATGCGGAAGCGTTACAAGAATGCGGTCGGTGGAGTCGTTCACGAAGCGATTCAGATCACGGCTGAATCCGATCTAAGCACCGAAGAACGGTGCCTCCGCGTTCAACACATGTGCAGCCCGGTGACGTCTCTCGTGCCTTGATCCAGCAAGGAGAGAGGGAAAGGTTGAGGAAGACTCCGTCCAGCAGCAGCACAACGGCGTGGTGGTGATGGAGGAGCGTGGCACTCCAGCAGGGCTTCACCAAGCACTGCGAGAGACGAAGAGGGAGAGGGGTAGGGCTACGCCAGGAGAGATGAAAACTCATGTATCTGGCAGCCCTAAAAACCCCATTATTTATAGGAGGAGGGGAGGTGGCTGCGCCCCCACCTAGGGTTCCCACCCTAGGGGTGCGGCAGCCCTATATGGGACTTGGAGGGGGAGGCCAAGAGGGGGAGAGAGGGGGCGCGCCCTAGGGTGGGCCTTTAGGCCCATCTGCGCCTAGGGTTTCCCCTCTCCCCTCCTAGCTGCGCCTTGGGCCTTGGTGGGAGGTGCACCAGCCCACTTAGGGGCTGGTCCCTTCCCACTCTTGGCCCATGCAAGCCTCCGGGGCTGGTGGCCCCTCCCGGTGGACCCCCGGAACCCTTCCGGTGGTCCCGGTACTTAACCGGTGACCCCCAAAATACTTCCGGTGGCCAAAACCTCACTTCCTATATATCATTCTTTACCTCGGACCATTCCGGAACTCCTCGTGACGTCCGAGATCTCATCTGGTACTCCGAACAACATTCGGTAACCACATACAAACTTCCCTTATAACCCTAGCGTCATCGAACCTTAAGTGTGTAGACCCTACGGGTTCGGGAATCATGCAGACATGACCGAGACAGCTCTCTGGCCAATAACCAACAGCGGGATCTGGATACCCATGTTGGCTCCCACATGTTCCACGATGATCTCATCGGATGAACCACGATGTCAAGGATTCAAGCAATCCCGTATGCAATTCCCTTTGTCAATCAGTATGTTACTTGCCCGAGATTCGATCGTCGGTATCCCAATACCTCGTTCAATCTTGTTACCGGCAAGTCACTTTAATCATTCCATAATGCATGATCTCGTAACTAACTACTTAGTCACATTGAGCCCATTATGATGATGCATTACCGAGTGGACCCAGAGATACCTCTCCGTCATACGGAGTGACAAATCTCAGTCTCGATTCGTGCCAACCCAACAGACACTTTTGGAGATACCCGTAGTGCACCTTTATAGCCACCTAGTTACGTTGTGACGTTTGGCACACCCAAAGCATTCCTACGGTATCCGGGAGTTGCACAATCTCATGGTCTAAGGAAATGATACTTGACATTAGAAAAGCTTTAGCAAACGAACTACACGATCTTGTGCTATGCTTAGGATTGGGTCTTGTCCATCACATCATTCTCCTAATGATGTGATCCCGTTATCAATGACATCCAATGTCCATGGTCAGGAAACCATGACCATCTGTTGATCAACGAGCTAGTCAACTAGAGGCTCACTAGGGACATGTTGTGGTCTATGTATTCACACGTGTATTGCGGTTTCCGGTCAATACAATTATAGCATGAATAATAGACAATTATAATGAACAAGGAAATACAATAATAACCATTTTATTATTGCCTCGGGCATATTTCCAACACGCGCCGGTGTCAAACCCGTCCTTGCTCCACGTCTGCCGACCTGCGCTAGACAGATCATCGCTTCATTGAGCCGAGCCCAACCTTATTGGATCATCAGCTCGGCAAGCAGAACAAGACTCCGGCATCGCAAAGGCTAAATTATCACCAACACCATCGCCCCACGGATTGCACGGGTCGGGCAGGCTAACATCGCCGCTCGGTCACTTCCGGCATTGACCACGTCACAAGTTATGACCAGCGTCGGCATGGTCGAGCCGTAACTTCTTCAAACCAAGGTCTGCCACGCTGAACCACTTCAACACCCCGGCTGGCACGGCGGCTGCAACGTCACCTTACGGACCTGCTCCGTCACCTTGTTTGGACCGGGGGCTTCGCCATCTCTTCATCAACCTACTCCGGAGACTTCGGCATCACCAGCCGATCAGCTTCATCACGTTAGGTGGACCGGGGGCTCTGCCTCGGCGAGCCAACCTTTGCCAGCATCGCCATGTCGTTACTTCATCACCCATCATGCAATGGGTGTGCGGATCGAGTCCCAATTTTGGGAGTAACCTTTCTTCACATTGCTACAACAGATAAAGCAGGTGCTATTAATCCTAGTAAAATTTTCTTGCTTGGTTTTATTTTTTTCCGAGGAATTATTACTCTGGTTTGTTCCATCATCTGTAGATAGGTCTGTTAAATGATGGTCGCATTAACGATGGTTGCGTGATGGTTCGGTCAGTTTCCCATTCGCAGTTCGGTGAATGCCTCATCGGGGAGTCGGACCACCCTGTGAATACAGGCATTGTCACGACGGCGCCCTGCACTAACGTTGGCTTCGACGCCAGGCCACAACTCTTTAAAAAATTATTTTGCATAAATTAATTATGCAAGGTTTTTTCTATATTTATATTATTATTATTATTTGTACTGCAGTATTTTACATGTGTAGGTAATAGACCTCGACTGCATCACGCGGTCACTTCAGCAAGCCGACTCGTCGTCCCAATCGGCATAAATTGGCTCGCGTGATCACCTTGTTGGTCGAATTTCCATACCGACATGTTCGGTTGCCTCGGGGACTTCAGCATTGCTGAAATAGCTCTACCGCATCGAGTGTTCGGCACACGGGCCATATCTCTTCTATTACTCACTTTGCATAAATTACTAATTATGCAACATTTTAAAAAAAATATTATTATTACTATTATCTCCGGCTTGCACTATTTTCTATGCACAGGTAAATGATCCGGGTTGGGCAGCGCTATCACCTCGGCGTACCAACATACCACGTCACCTCGGCTGGACCGGGGGCTTCGTCATCACTTCATTAACCCACGCCGGGGACTTCGGTGTCATACTGTCGGCATGCTCTGTCGCCTCGGTCGGGCTGGGGGTTCCACCTCGCCACATTGGTCATGCTATTGCGCCACTTCTAAGTGCCGAGCTCTTCCCTCAGCCACCTCGGGACCGGCTTGGGGGGGCTGGAGCCTTGTCCCGCATCAAGCTCGGATTGCATCATCAATGCCGAACAATTAACCAGCTAAGTCGCTTTCATGCTCAAAGTTTTAAATTTTTAACTTGTGTTCAGTTTGACCCTGCTCACATACATTGTTTGCTAAAAGAAACTCCCTTTACCCATGTTAGCTCGGGGCTCTTAAAATTTACATGAGCCGTTTTATAGTAAATGTGTTTTCTTCTTGGTCGTTGCAAAGTCTTTTTCTACCACTCCTTTTTCGACTCGGGTGAATGGTCAATAGCCGGATAGCCTGGCTTCTCTCTAAAGCCGCTCGAGTTTAGTTCACTAAACTGGCCTCGGAGAAGCACTCCGCCTTCGGGATAAGGAGGTTGAAGCCGTAGGCTGGCCTTCTTGAAGTCTTGAGATCGGATGTGTCATGTTAAAACACGACAGAAGCACACACAAAATTAAGACCAATTTCGGATTGGCACAAAAACTTGATTTAGTTTGGACTTAAAGTTTTTACTGAAGTCTTTTGGTTTTCCAAGCTTATGCCACTTTTAACCTATTTGTGTGTTTCCAACACAAGTCTTGCAGTACAATGTCGGACACCCCTAAAACTTCGGCAATATCAAGGCGGGGCTGTGACTAGAGCCGAACCCACCAAAAAGCCAAGGTACTCCGAGGAGTCCTCGGCAAAACATTCTCGAATACTGCTTTATATGCATCGGTTTGGAATTGTATCTTCAGTCAATAGTTGGGTTGCCCGGCTTCCATGCTTACCCTTACGTTCCCGATTGTTCGGCTAAGGGTAAAGGGAGAACCGTTGTGATTGTGCTTCCGGTTCAACTGGTAAAGTGCCTCAGTGGAGAAAGCCGAGAACTGACTGTCACAATAAGCGTAAACTGGTCAGCGATCCAATGACTATGTTAAACTATAGATCAATGGAGGTCACCCCGTGTTAAACAACGGGCCGTTCATAACATTGGCCGAAGTGTTTACGGCTTGACCTCGGCTGTTGCCGAACACTATCCGGGGGCTAGTAACTGGCCTCCCAACTTTAAGATCCTATGACTAAGTGAAAGTTATAAAGCCCGCATATCTCATTGCCTCGTTTTCGCTAACACAACCGCCTTCGAGCACTGAGACATCGGCTAAGGGTTGTTTTTTTATTGCGGAAACACCCTACATAGTATCTACAAGGGGGTGGAAGCCGACGAGGCCACTTTGAACTGATAAACGGTCACAACGGAGTCAAAATAAACATATCATCAGCATTTGTATTCAGTATACAAGCGTTGCCTTCCATAATCGTTGTTATAAAGCCATAAATATGCATCAAATTTGACTTAACATTTTGGCCAAGGTGGGTTGCCTGGCTCCTGTGATTAACCCTACGTTCCCGATTGTTCGGCTAGGGGGCAAAGGGAGCACCTCTGTGAATATTACTACCGGGTCATCCGGATTAGTACCTCAAACTGGGTGAAGCCGAAAGCTAGCTATCTTAAGAACATAGTTGGTCGGCAACGACGGAAGTGAAAATTTTGGTTCATTAGACCATAGAGTTCGGGAACTTTCCACGAACTAAATCCTCAACATTTTTCTCCCACGTTGGCCGGAGTGAGGTTTCATGATCATGCTCAGCATGACAACCCAAAGAAAGGAACCGATAGCGGGACTATTTTCTTTGGAAGATGTTTCTTACGTTAATAGTAATATAACATATCTCTCTGTGTGTCATGGTGGGCGCACGGCAGATGCCATGGGATGGCTAAAGAGAGGAGGAGGCTCGAGGGCACTGATGGGCTCCAGAGGCGGGGTTGGCATGAGCGAGCGTGGGACGCAAGACATACCCAGGTTCGGGGCTCTCCGAAGAGATAACACCCCTAGTCCTGCCGAGTGTGGTTTATATGTAACAGTACAATGTTTCTCCTGGAGCTGTGTGGAGGAGGAAGGAAGGCTGGCCAAAGCTTAGGGTGCTCCTTCTCCTTGGGTGGATTCTATCGGTGGGTGGTTAGTTTCTCTATCCTGGCTTTCTTACTCACTTTCTTGCTTGCCTGCATGAGGGCTCCTGGGGGTTTTATAGGCCAACCCCCCAGGGGTATAATGGTAATGTTACAAGTTGGTGGGGCCAGGTCGTCAGCGTCTGAGAGCCCGAGCTGGGTCCCGCCGGGGGCCTGTGGTTCGCCGGGTTCCCCTAGGTGCGGGCCCCGCGTGCCTAGGGGGACTGTGCGCCGTCTTGTCGATCGTCAGGGAGTGGCCGAGTTGAGTCGTATACAGTGGTGCTCCGTCAGGTCGTCGCTTGCTGTCGTTAGCGGTGACGATGGGGGCACTGTAGCCACGCCGGCCCTGGTCAGCGGGTAGATGAGGGGCACTGTTGCCACGCTCCGGCTGACCAGAGGCATGGGCGGGGCACTGTTGCCCTGGTCATCACTGGCTGAAGACTCGTCCCATCGTACAGCCTGGATGGGACGGGAGCTGACCCGTGGTTTGGTTGCGAAGCACGCCACAGATGGACATGGCTTGTTGGGGAAGCCTTGGGTGCGCCGGGTTCGACTCTCTTGTACTGGTTGTCGAGGCCGGGTCGAGGTGCCTGGCCGGGTCAGAGAGTTTTGGCCGGGTTGCGGGGCCTGGCCAGGTCGAGCGACACGGCCAAGCGCGTGCCGGCTTGAGGGGCGACACCGGCCCTGTTGTTTTTGAAAAGGATCCGGGTTCCGTTGCCTGCCCGTGGTTCATCCCCCCGATGTAGTCCCCGAAGCTGTGAAGGCCGCCATCTTCAGATGGGAGGGCCTTCGCAGTTTCCCCCTTAAGCAAGGCGAATTCTGTGAGCACCGGGTCCGGCAACATCCAGTGTGTGCCGGGTTTTTTCGGAAATCGGATCACGGCATCCTAGCGGTGGCGGGAACCGAGGAGTCCATCGAATCTTGGGGCGATCCCTCGGGCTTTGTGCAGGCACCACGTGGTGCCCGGAAGTCGGAGGGGCCTGACAGGCCACACGCGTGATGGGACTGGGCGACGGGCTGGGGCCCGCTGCCGCGCGCCCTTGGCCCACGCGTGCGGATTTATTGCGGCATCTGGGGGTCGTTGCTCTTCCCCGTGCAGATATTGTGTGCGTACGTGCGCACCTATTGCGGGGTAGTGGGAAAGGCGAGCGCAGATGATCCCACTCCCCATGTTCAAATCGAGGGCTATAAATTGGGGCGAGGGGGCGGCGGCCATCATTCTCGCTCACGCCCTCCTGCCTCTTCGCCCTTGCTCTGCTTCTTGCGACCGCCGCGCTGCGATGCCCACTGCTCTGAGCAGAACCTCATCGTCGTCCATCTTCTTCCCTCTTTTCGTCTTCATCGATGGCGCTGCCGTCGGGCTCCTGGATGGGTTCGAATGTCATCGTCGAGGACATCTCCCATCTCCGCGCATCCCAGCGCTTGACGCGGGAGACGGAGGTCGCCATCCGCCTGCCACGCGGCGAGCAGAGGCCGCAGCCACAAGGGACGGAGCATGTGGTCTTCCTCACGCATTTCGAGCGTGGATTTGGGCTGCCGGCGAGCACCTTCTTCCGCACATTCCTGGAGTTCTTCGGGCTCCAGCCCCACCATCTCGGCGCTGGAGCCGTTGTCCAGCTTTCGGGCTTCGTTACCCTCTACGAGGGGTATCTGGGGGTCGAGCCCACGATCAACTTCTGGGCACGCCTCTTTTCCCTGAAGCAGTAGGGGCCGACGGCCGGGGAGTTCGCCGATTGCGGCGCCGCCATCTTCTCGAAGCAGTCGAGGGCGGACTGCCCCAAGATTCCGTCGGAGGACTCCGCCAACAAATGGCAGAACTCCTTCTTCTACGTCCACAACTTGGGTGCGGACCGCATCAACCTTCCGGCCTTCGCCATCGCGCCGCCGTGGGCGAAGATGAACTGGGGCTACTCCCCCAGGCACCCATCACAGGAGATTCTCAATCTTTACGAGCGGGTGGCAGTGATGAAGACGCAGGAGGGGCTCACTGGCAATGACCTCATCGCCGCGTTCATCACGCGTCGGGTCCTCCCGTTGCAGCAGCGCACCTGGGTTATTGGCGAGATGCCCGGTCTCCAAGACCCCAATCGCATGGGGCAGCGCGCCTGTCGGCGGACCAGATCGCGTGCCGGGTGAATGACATCTCCAAGGCCAACCTTGGGGACGACTGGCGGTTCGGCAAGGCGCCATACAGCCAGTCAAATCCGGCGCCTCTGGTGAGTTTGGTCTCCTTATTTTTCTGTTGCGCATCTCCTTGTTCGCCCAGACGTGACACGGGAGGTGCTTCTGAACGCCATCCGGCACCCTTACGCCCGGGCTTCGTCGCAGGTGGTGCGGGCAGCATCGGAGGAGCCCACGGCAGGGAGGAGGAGGCCGAGGTCGACGCCAGCGCTGGGCGTCGTGCGGGTAAGTCTTGTCTTCTTGCCTTCTCCTTTGTGTTTCTTGAGTTGTTGATCGCGACACGGTGCGGGCGACGCTGACGCCAATTGCTGATGTAGTGGCGTTGGGCGGAGGAGGCGGTGATGCGGGCGGAGCCGGGTCATTGCGCGGAGCGGCGCCGAGCCGTACGCATGGGAAGGATAGTGTTGCGCCGCGGCCCCGGGCCCTGAAGCGCGCGGCGAACCCGGCCGGGAGCACGAGGCCGGCCAAGAGGAAGTGTGGCGCCGGGCAGGGGAGGCAAGCCCCCGTCCCGGTCCTGACAGGGTAAGTTTCTTCTCCTGTTTGCGTCCGAACGGTCGAGTCGGTTTTGCTTATGCTCATTCTGTCTTCTTCTTTAGGTTGCCGATCGCGCTTGCGAGGGCGGCGGCGGATGCCGCGGCTGCCGAGGCTGCCGAGGAGGCCGTGTTTCGTAGGAGCCGGTCCGACCCCGTCGACCGGGTCGAGGAGGAGGAGCCGGCCGACCCGGACCTCAGCCTGGACCCGACTGACGCTGAAGGCTTGGCCTGGCGGGACAGGAACAGGTCCAAGGCAGAGTTGGAGGCGGCGTCGGTCCAGGCTTGGACCGATGCTGCAGCGGCATGGGCGCGAGCCGGCGAGGAGCTGGCATGGCGCGGGATGCCGGAGGGCACAATGGTGGCGGCGACGGTCTTCGAGCCGTCGTTGGTGAGGGAGCGCGGTCGAGGAGGCCGGGATAACGTGGTGATCCTCGACCAGGATGTCGTGGAGGTGGAGGACAACACCCCGCCGCGGGTCGACGTTGTCGAGCGGGCGGGGGCCGGCGAAGGCGGCGATGGCGCCGTCCTGGAGAAGGCGCCATGGGTGGCGCCGCAGGGGACACCGTCGGTGTCGGAGGAGGCGCCATGGGTGGTGGCGCCGCTGGCCACCCCGGCTATAGAACCGACGGTGGCGTCGCAAGCCATCCCGATGTCCGGGTCGTCGGTGGTGCCAGAGAGGGCGCTGGAGGAGAGGCTGGCCGCGGCGAGAGCAGCCAGTGGGGAGCATGCCCTGGTGCCCTGGCAGGGAGGACATCGGGCCAGCGCGCCGCAGCTGGCGCGGAGTGGGAGCGTTGTGGTCTTCGGGCCCAAGACCCAGGAGGAGGCGGCGACGGACGCCGTCAGCCACCGCCTGCGCGGACGGATGGACCGGCTTGAAGCCTTCGCCCAGGCCAAGGTGGAGCGGACACGGGACTTGGAGCGCGCCGTGCTGGTAGGCTTTTTCTGCAACTTCTTCTTTGCGGGGCGTGCTAGCGCACCCACTGGGTGTAGCCCCCGAGGTTCGGGCCAACTATGTAGTAGTTGGGCCGAATCTTTAGAATGTTGTTTTTGTTCTGATTGCCGACTTTTTCAGCAACTCGATGCCTACCGGGTCGGCGCCTTCAACCGCCTCCTGGCAAATACCGGGAGCTCAAGGAGCAGCTCGCCGCTAAGGAGGAGGACCTCCACATTGCCGCAGGTATCTTCATGCTCTTTTCTAGTAGGGGCGCGCTAGCGCACCCACTGGGTGTAACCCCCGAGATACAGGCCAACTGTGTAACAGTTAGGCCAAATCTTAAGTCTTGCTTTTTTTTCTTTCGTGAATCTTCCTTTTTTGTAGCCTAGGTGTTGTCCCGGCAGACCCGGCTGCTCCGGGCCGGTCGTCACTATGACCGGCTTGTTGCCGACACCGGCCATCATGGTGCCGAGGTGGCACAGGCAAGGGCGGAGGCGGCAGCGGCCCAACGATCGCTTGACGAGGCCAACCAGCTGCGGGAGCAGTTGGCGGGCCACAAGAGCCGCCTCGAGGCCGAGGTGGAGCTCCTTAAGGCGGAGGCCGCCAAGGTGGTGGAGGCGCAGCAGGCCCTGGTCGAGGCGGACTAGCAATGCGGCAGGCTGGCCGACGACAAGGGCCGGCTCTAGGCCGAGGTGGAGCACCTGAGGGAGCAGGCTACCACAGCGGAGGGGGCCCATCATGATGAGGCCCGTCGTCGCGAGGCGTCCGAGAAAGCGGCTGATGACAAGGACGCCGAGTTGAAGGCGGCTGTCGGTGTCAAAACCGGCGGATCTCGGGTAGGGGGTCCCGAACTGTGCGTCTAGGCGGATGGTAACAGGAGACGAGGGACACGATGTTTTTACCCAGGTTCGGGCCCTCTTGATGGAGGTAAAACCCTACGTCCTGCTTGATTAATATTGATGATGTGTGTTACAAGAGTAGATCTACCACGAGATCAAGGAGGCTAAACCCTAGAAGCTAGCCTATGGTATGATTGTTGTTCGTCCTATGGACTAAAGCCATCCGGTTTATATAGACACCGGAGAGGGCTAGGGTTACACAGAGTCGGTTACAAAGGTAGGAGATCTACATATCCGTATCGCCAAGCTTGCCTTCCATGCCAAGGAAAGTCCCATCCGGACATGGGACGAAGTCTTCAATCTTGTATCTTCATAGTCTTGGAGTCCGGCCGATGATGATAGTTCGGCTATCCGGACACCCCCTAGTTCGGAACTCCCTCAGTGGCCCTTGCCAAGGTGGCCGACTTGGAGAAGGCGCTCCAGGAGCGCGACCGCACCATTGATCGGGAGCGGCGCGGTACGTTGCTTGAAGCGCAGCACCTGGAAGAATCCTTCTCCAGTAAGTGCTTTTCTTGGGTTTTGCCGGGTTGGGATCCGTCTTTTCGTCCTTGTTGTCCTTTTTCCTGACTTGCTTCGTTTTCTAGCAGGGGCCTTCCCGGAGATGCATCGGCTGGCGGAGGAAGCCGTCCGCTTCGAGCGCGACCCGTCGGGAGTCATTGGATCCGGGACCGACCCGCAGGTGGCGTGGACCTTCCTAGAAATCATGACCGCCGCCGAGGCCCGCCTGCGGGTCCTGGGGGAGCAGATGGGGCGGCTATCCCAGGCCGGCACAGCAATGACGATGGCCCTTTGGCCAGGCTCCGTTGAGCCGAGCAGCTTCATGCGGTTGGCGCGCTAGCTGGAGATGGGGTCGGACCGGCTTCACGAGTGGCGCATCTCCGCCGCTCGTGTCGGCGCCGAGATGGCGCTCCGGTTCACGCTATCTTGGCACCCGGACCTGCAGCTGGACGCACTAATGGGCCAGCGGGCCGGCCGGATCACCTCCCGGACCAGCTACATCGCCGAGTTCGCCTTCCACGACGAGTTCCACCCGGAGTGGGCAGAAGATGGCGGAGTCGTGGCTGGCCACGACTACGGCCTGCTTCTTCATGACCCGGAGGGAAGCTCCGAGGAGACGGATGTCTACCGTCATGAGGGCGCCGAGGAGAACACCGGTACCTCGCTGGACCCAGAGGCCGCCAGGGGAGAGCCATCGATGTTGCGACCCGGCGCTGGAGATGCATGAGATACCCTGGTAGAATTTGTTAAGTAGCAGGTCCACCCCCACTAGGGGTTTCTGGGTGTAATGAACTCTGGTCGTGGGATTGGCAGGGCCCAAGATGGAGCCGTCACCACGGCGAAGACGGCCACCAGGGCGGGTTTCGAGTCGGCAGCCCCCGAGCCAGGTTGAGCAGCCCCCGGGTCGGGGATGGCGACGGCCGGGTCCGGGGCGACGGTGGCCGGGTCGAGATGAGCAGCCCCGGGGTCGGGTTCGGAAGTCCCCGGGCTGGGTTGGGATGCGGCCGGGTCGTCTGGAACATGGATGGACTCGGAGTCTGGCGACGGCTTGATGGATGGCTTGTGTAGGTGCTCGAGGGAGACGCCAGACGGGATGGACTGCCGGGACGAGGCGGTCTTGGCGAGTGTGTCGGCCGCTTCGTTCTCTGCGCTCGGAACATGGAGGAACTCGCAGCCCTCGAAGGACTCGGACAGCTTGTGGACGAGGAAGCGGTAGCTTGCCATGTTGGAGTCGCATGCGTCCCACTCGCCGGAGCACTGTTGCACCACAAGGTCCGAGTCGTCGTAGCACAGGATGCGCCGGATGCCGAGTTCCTTGGCAAGCCGGAGGCTGTGCACGAGGGCTTCGTACTCGGTGATGTTGTTAAAGGCGGCGAAGTGGATCTGGAGTGCGTAGCAGAGTCGGTCGCCCTTTGGGGACGACAGCATGAAATCGGCCCCTAGGCCGAGTCGCATTTTGGACCCGTCGAAATGCATGCGCCAATGCATCGAGTCGGGAGGCGGCGGTAGGTACTGGGTCTCGGTCCAGTCGATGAGGAAGTCGACCAGGGCCTGAGACTTGATCATGGTGCGGGGCTCGTAGAGGATGGTGTGGCCGGCTAGCTCGAGCGCCCACTTGGCGACCCGGCCAGAGGCATCCTGGCACCCGATGATCTCGCTGAGAGGGGCCGTCCTGACCACGGTGATGACGTGCTCTTGGAAGTACTGCTTCAGCTTCTTGGTGGTGAAGTACATGCCGTAACACATCTTCTGGTAGTGCGGGTAATTTTGCTTGGAGTTGGAGAGCACCTCACTCAGGTAGTAGACCAGGCACTGGACAGCTTGGATCTTGCCCTTCTCTGGTTGCTCGACCACCAGCACTGTGAGGTCGCAACTATGTAGAGCAACAGCGGCTCCTTGTCGACCGGCGCGGCCAGGACTGGTGCGGTGGAGAGCATGCGCTTGAGGTCTCGGAAGGCCTCGTCCGCCTGGTCGTTCCAGTCGAACGACCTTGTCTTCTTCATCAGCTGGTACAGGGGTAGCGCCCTCTCACCCAGCTGGCTGAGAAACCGGCTGACCGAGGCCAAGCAGTCGGTGAATTTCTGGACATCGCGCAGCCGAGCCGGCTTGTGCATGCGCTCGATGGCCTTGATCTTCTTCGGGTTCGCCTCAATGCCGCGCTCCGAGACGAGGAAGTCGAGTAGCTTTCCGCCGGGACGCCGAAAAAGCATTTTTCCGGGTTGAGCTTGACCTTGTATTCGCGGAGGTTGGCGAATGTTTCCTTCAAGTCGTCGAGGAGCATGAGGTGTTGCTTGGTCTTCACCACGAGGTCGTCCACGTAAACATGGATATTGCAGCCGAGTTGCGGCAATAGGCATTTCTGCATGTAGCGCTGGAAGGTGGCGCCGGCGCTCTTCAAGCCGAACAACATGGTGATGTAGCAATACACCCCAAAGGGCGTGATGAAGGACGTCTTCAGGGCGTCGTCCGGGTCCAGCTTGATCTGGTGGTAGCTGGAGTAAGCGTCTAGGAAGGACAGGAGTTCGCACCCGGCGGTCGAGTCGATGACTTGGTCGATCCGCGGGAGGGCGAATGAATCCTTGGAACGGGCCTTGTTGAGACTAGTGTAGTCGATACACATGTGCTAGGTCTTGTTCTTCTTCAGGACGAGGACTAGGTTGGCCAGCCACTCGGGGTGAAACACTTCCATGATGAAGCCGGCCGCCAAAAGCTTGGCGACCTCTTCACCGATGGTTCTTCTCTTCTCTTCGGAGAAATGTCGCAGGGGTTGACGGACAGGCTTGGCGTCCTTGCGGACGTGGAGTTTGTGCTCAGCGTACTTCCTCGGGATACCTGGCATGTCCTTGGGAGTCCATGCAAAGATATCCCGATTCTCACGGAGGAAGTCGACGAGCTCGCCTTCCTATTTGCTGTCGAGGCGGGCGCCTACGACAACGTACTTGCTGCAGCTGGGATCTTCCGAGTTCATCTTCACTTTCTTGGTCTCTTTGGAGGGCTTGAAGGTGGCTTCGTCAGCCGGCTCCTCGGTCGGGATCGACGCGGCCGAGGCTTCGCCCGCCATGGCGATGATCCGGTCGAGCTGGCGCCGCTCCTCGGCAATGACCAGCGACTCGGCTAGCTTGGCGCCGTCTCAGGCGCATTCCAGGGACTTGTTGTAGTCGTCGGTGATGGTGATGAGGCCCTTCGGACCCGGCATCTTCATCTTCAGATACGCGTAGTGGGGGACCGCCATGAATTTGGCGAGCACGGGTCGGCCTAGCAACGCGTGGTACGCGCTGGACAGGTCCACCACCTCGAACCATATCGGCTCGCGCCGGAAATGGTTGCTGTCACCGAACATGACATCGAGCCAGACCCGGCCAATGGGAGAGCAGGAGAGTCCGGGAACGATGCCGTGGAAGATCGTCCGGGTCAGCTCCAGGTCCTTGGCCTCTAGGCCGAGCTTGGTCATCGTGTCGCGGTAGAGGATGTTGATGCTGCTGCCGCCATCGATGAGGACTCGGGAAAACTTGCATGTGCGTCGTGCGACAATGATGGGGTTGAGGACGAGGGTGTAGCCACTCGGATTCGGCATGACAGCCGGGTGGTCTTCCCGGGTCCAGGTGACCGGGCGGTCCGACCATTGCATGAACTCTGGTTTGGCCGGGATGACGGTGTTCACCTCCTGCCAAAGGAGGCGCTCGCTTCGCTTGTCGGCGCCGAGGCTGGTGAAGACGACGTAGGCCGTGTTCTGGTCCGGGTAGGCGTCGTCGCGCATTGCGCCGCCGGCTGGAGGCGGCTGTCCCGCGCCTGGAGCCGGAGCCGGAGGAGGCAGGAAGTCGCCCCTCATGATGCGCTTGGTGATTCCACACTGCCGAAGCATGTGCGTGGACGGCCTTGTGCCGCTGTGGTGCTTGCAGGGGGCGTCGAGCATCTCTTCAAAGCTCATGGCAGGTTGCCATGTCGTCTTGCCGGTCTGTCGGCGCTTGGTTGCCGGGTCCGCCGCAGGCTCGGTGGCCGTGACAAGCCGGTTGTCATAGCGCTGCGCCAGCTGGTAGGCCTTGCGCTTGTTGTTCTGTTGGTGCTGCTGCCGGCTGCTCTCCTGGCCGGCTTCGGAGGGGGAACCGGCTTCGCCTTGCCGGCTTCATCCAGCGCCACCTGGATCTTCATGGCGGAGTCGGCGTTGGCGTACTTGTCTGCCGTCACCATGAGCGTCGCCATGATGGCCGGCTCAGAGCGTAAGAGCTTGTGCTTGAGGAGGGTGCCGTCCCGGCACCCGTTGACGAAGTACTGAATCGCTTGGACCTCGTGGACGCCCTCGCAGCTGGTCCGGAGCTCGGTCCAGCATGCGAGGTATTCGCGGCTTGTCTCCATCGGTCCCTGCACGCACATGGCGTGCTGGCTAGGGCGGCCGGGTCGCTTGTAGGTCCCCGTGAAGTTGCGGATGAAGGCCTACTCGAAATCGACCCATGTGTTGACGCTGCCCATCGGCAGGCTGTTCAACCACGTGCGGGCCGACCCTTGGAGCATGAGTGGTGCATAGCGCGACGAGTCGGCGATTGGCACCGGTGATGCCAATGGCGGTGGTACAGTCGGTGAGCCAGTCCTCCGGCTTCACGGTCCCGTTGTACTTGGGGGTGTCGCGGGGAAGCATGAACCCTTTTGGGAAAGGGCTCTTCCCGGATGCGTGGGCCGAAGCACGTCGGCCCGATGGCGCCGCTTTCCTCCACCTCCAGGGAGTGAGCGAGCTGGTCGAGGCGAGTGTCGGTGTCGTCGATGGCGCGCGGGCCGAGTCGACTAGCGACCAGGCTACGGGGGGGCGGGTCGGTTGGAGCTGGACGCCGGCCAGTCTAGCTGGGTTCGCGCTGGTTCTCCAGGACGGGCTCGTCGCCCAAACCGCCGGCGATCGCAGCGGCCAGGACGCGTCGAGTCCGAGCTTGGCCGAAATGTGCCTCACCGGGCGGTGAGGAGGCCGTGTGCTGAAGTTCGCCGGGTCCGCCGACACGGGCGGAGCCGGATCCCGCTAGCTTGGCGAGCTTGTTGAGACGGTCTTGCTGCGCGTTGGCCGCGTTGAGGAGGTCGCGCATCCGCCCGATGCACTCCTTCAGTTCTTTGCCCGTGAGCTAATCCAGGTCGACTGTGGCCGCCTGGGCAGCGCGCATGTTCTTCACCGGGGTCTCGTAGACGGTCGGGATGGCGCCGAGGGCACGGCCGATTGATCCTCCCCGGGCTCGTACGTCGGCGACCCGGTTCGGCTCGGCCGCGGCGGGCGTGAATCCGTATGCGGCATTGTACTCTAGCTGAGCGGAATCCAGGCGACGCTGGGTGGCGGCGAGCGTCTTGGACAGGTCTAGCATCTGCTGGCGCCTTTCCTCGAGTTGGGCTCGGGCCTCAGCGACGTTGGTGGCGTCGATGTCGGTGTCAATGGGGACACGGAGGCTCTGCATCGCGGCGCGCAACGGGTTGGACGGCTCGGTCCGTTCCGCTGCGGCCTTGGCTTCAGCAGCCTTCCTCGTCTTGCTCGACGAGGAGGAGCCGTCGGTGCCGGTGACGAAGACCTCCACGTGGACGTCCATTGCCCTGGCAGAAATGTCGTTGCCGAGGGAGAGGGGGGAGTCGAAGTAGCTCAGTACCTCGTTGGGGTACTCGTCGGCTGCGGGCGCATCGGAGATGCGCAGCACGGCGAAGGAGGCGGCGAGTGCGTCGATGATGTCGTCCGCCAGCATGACGGGCTCGTCGGAGTCGAAGAAGAGCCCCGTATGAAGCATGCTCCCGGCCAGCTCCTCGAGCTGCCCCACGGTGGGCACCAACTGTCATGGTGGGCGCACGGCAGATGCCATGGGATGGCTAAAGAGAGGAGGAGGCTCGAGGGCACTGGTGGGCTCCAGAGGCGGGGTTGGCATGAGCGAGCACGGGACGCAAGACATGCCCAGGTTCGGGGCTCTCCGGAGAGATAACACCCCTAGTCCTACCGAGTATGGTTTATATGTAACAGTACAACATTGCTCCTGGAGCTGTGTGGAGGAGGAAGGAAGGCTGGCCAAAGCTTAGGTTGCTCCTTCTCCTTGGGTGGATTCTACCGATGGGTGGCTAGTTTCTCTATCATGGCTTTCTTACTCACTTGCTTGCTTGCCTGCATGAGGGCTCCTGGGGGGTTTTATAGGCCAAACCCGAGGGGTATAATGGTAATGTTACAAGTTGGTGGGGCCGGGTCGTCAGCGTTTGAGGTCCCGAACTGGGTCCCGTCGAGGGCCTGTGGTTCGCCGGGTTCCCCTAGGTGCGGGCCCCGCGTGCCTAGGGGGACTGTGTGCCATCTTGTCGATCGTCACGGAGTGGCCGAGTCGAGTCGTGTACAGTGGCGCTCTGTCAGGTCGTCGCTTGCTGTCGTCAGCGGTGACGACAGGGGCATTGTAGCCACGTCGGCCCTAGTCAGCGGGTAGGTGAGGGGCACTGTTGCCACGCTCCGGCTGACTAGAGGCTTGGGCGGGGCACTGTTGCCCTAGTCATCAGTGGTTGAAGACTCGTCCCATCGTACGGCCTGGATGGGATGGGAGCTGACCCGTGGCTGGGTTGCGGAGCACGTCACGGGTGGAGCTGGCTTGTTGGGGAAGCCTTGGTTACGCCGGGTTCGGCTGTCTTGTACTGGTTGTCGAGGCCGAGTCAAGGTGCCTGGCCGGGTCGGAGAGTTTTGGCCGGGTTGCGGGGCCTGGCAGGGTCGAGCTACCCGGCCAAGCGCGTGTCGGCTTGAGGGGAGACGCCAGCCCCGTTGATGTAGAAGCCCTCCGTGATCGAATCCCCCTCCGGCCGGCAGGACGCCGGAAAAGGTCCCTAGATGGGATCTCACCGGTACAGAAGGTTGCGGCGGTGGAAAAGTGTTTTCGTGGCTCCCCCTGATGGTTTTGGGGTATAAAAGTATATATGGGTGAAAGAATTAGGTCAGGAGACCCACGAGGGGCCCACAAGACAGGGGGCGCGCCCTTCATCCTTGTGGCCTCCTCGTGGCTCCTTCGACTTTATCTCCAAGTCTTCTGGTTTGCTTCTGGTTCAAGAAAGATCATCACGAAAGTTTTATTCCGTTTGGACTCCGTTTGGTATTTCTTTTCTGTGAAACTCAAAAACAGGCAAAAAAACAAAAAACTCGGCCATGGCACCGCAACGAGGTCCTGAAGCCATAGCATCGATGTCTTCCCTTCGCCAGTCTACAACAAACCAGTTGTTGTGGTGGATAAATTGCAACAACGCGCTCGAGTTGCAAACCTAGAATAAGGAATAAGTTGCTCCCGAGCCTTACGATCAAAATTGGATCCGATGGGCACGCAAGCGGTGGACGCGTGTGGCGTTATCATTCAGGTGATGCCAAGCGTTTCCGATAAGTTATGGTACGGTCTCTATAAAAGAAGACTATGCTTTATGAAATAGACACAATGTGTTTTCCAAGGTAGATACCCGTACCGAGTTTCCTTTTTGCTAATAGGACCCTAATCTATTGGAAAAGCTCATCACAAAAAAGCACCCCTAAAGATAATAAAAGTTGCATCAAAACCTCTGGATCACCGAACAATCATTACATCATCTAGAATGAGTCGTTGACAGGGTGTCGCGCATAGCCGGTGTTAACTAGGTTCGGACCCTCACGGTGAAGGTAATCATACCCCACCCCTGCTAGATTGGATTGATGGTGTATATGCCTCGTCTGAGGGGGTACGGTGTACAATGTTGACATCGCAAGGGATTGCATCATAAAAACTGGAAAGTTAAAATCCACCCGCTTGGGCTAGCGACCGGCTTGGTTCAACGCAGCAACCGAGCCCTCAAATGTCAGCGTCGTCGCATGAAGCTATTACTCGCCAGCATACGAGTATGTTATTAGTGGGGAAAAAAAGACAAAACAGGCAAGACACCAAATCAGCGATGTTCAATTTCTTGACTATTGCTATGGTGTTTAAATTCTTGACTATTGTTATGATCAAATACAGTTTCGTTAGCACCAATCAAACAAACCAACAGTAATGGTTATGTAGCCACTGTTACAACCAGTTACAAAGTCAGTGGAGCAGAGCTCCAGGCACGAGATGACGATGTCATGTGTAACACGGTCATTTCCCAAAAAGCAGACATATTCACTACATACAGACAAGGATCAGGAGCTGCTTGATAATCTTGCAACCTTGGCTCATCTCATCTTCACTCACCACACAGGAGAGAGGCACCATAGACTGACAGGTCGGATCAGGCAACGCACCTGTCTCTCCTGTTAAGGCTTCAGCGGAGCTGGAGATCTCAGTGATTACCACCGACAAGTTCCCGCAATCACTTCAATCTCGTGCACATAGTCCGTCAGTGCTTGCTTCACTACCGGCGGGCAATCAAGAGAGCAAGATGCAACATTTTCTTCTGACAAAGCTTGTGTGGGTTTTTCAACATTTTAATATTTGCCATCTTTTCGCCAGACACCATGACACGGGCGATGCTAAAATCGTCCCCCTTTTCCAACGCAAACTGCCACTCCCTCGCTGTGATGTAGAACCAGTTTTTGTTTGAAGTTGTGGTTGCCTTCACCTCCACATACTCTATTCGATTATCTCCGCGGGTGATGATGATATCGTAGGGCAGTCCGGTTTCGGTGTCTGAATTCACCCACCTGACGTTCTTGGCCCCTAGCCGCTCAACCAAATGTTTGTAGGCTACAGCTTCACCAACCCTGCCAGTTTTTAGTAACTGGGCTGCGCGGAGCCTTTCCCTGCTTTCTGAAGCATTGGGCATTTTGTCACTGAAACCCTCAACCTCGCTAGGTGAACCGGTCCCCAGGTCCAAGTAAGCAGGTGCACCGTCCGAGTTAATGGACATCATCATCTGAGGCTCGTCCAATGTTGCCACTGAGCTCTCTGTGTGTAAATTACTCTCTAGACTCGCATCCTCTTCTATAACCCAATCCTCGTCGAGCTGAACAGGAAACCAATTATCTTCTGTATTTGTGAGCTCAACATCATTCACCTCTGTATCTTGCAGGGGTCCAGGAAGCCAATTATCATCATTCACCTTTGTATCTTGCAGGGGTCCACGCTGACTTCTGCGAGATGTTCTAAAATCAGGAGCTGTTCTCCAATTATTAGGTGGCCAACTTGAAACAGTTCCGTCTGACCTCTGATGTTGTTTGTGAATATTGAGAACACAGGCAGATGAGGTTTCAGCCGGTTTGGAATCAACACCTTCGTCGGGTACAAACTCTGGCACAAACGAGGAAGAAAAGGACCAAACCGCTTCATCTTCAGGCAATGCAGGCACATTCTGATTATTAACGACAAAAGACTCAACCTGTTCAGCTGAGGTGCCAGATTCTGCCATGGTTTTGACCATGTGCAGAAAATTAGCAAAGTGCAGATCAGGGGATCCATCAAAGAAAATTCTAGAAGTTTCCAGAAACAATGAATGTGAATCAGCTTCTTGCGTAGCATACAGAATATTTCCCTGAAAATAAAACAGATCAAATCAAATGAACTTTAAAGCTCATGGCAGATGACATAACAGAGCAAGCCTTAATCATCAAGTGCAACAAGCATTCAAGCAATGCCTCGGTTGCAGGAACTTCTAAAGGTCTTAATTTTGCATACAGTCAACAAAATGTAAGAAGGTTGATACTCCCTCCGTCCGAAAATACTTGTCCCCAAAATGGATAAAATGAATGTATCTATAACTAAAATAAGTCTAGATACATCTATTTCTAGGACAAGTATTTCCGGACGGAGGGAGTACATGGCAGCACATTACACTTAATTTAACTATTTGTCAGGTATAATTAGCAACCAAAGTTGGAGATTCCAGTTATAGCATTGTTCGGATGCAAAAGTACATCAGTATATTCAGTGGCACATCACTATATTCTTCAGCGGTGTCAAAAGAGAGGGACCTGAGAATAAACCATCTAACTAAGCAACCAATAGTCCATCGTAATTACCTAACAAATATGCAGTTAATATTCGGAAACAAAAGATTAGCAAGGAGGTAATCACTCGCACTAGTTACCATAAAGGCGGAACAGAAACATAGGTACCAACCTGCAGAAGACAATGGCATTTGAATCTTTTCTTAGAAGTACTCTCATGTCCTTTAAGCATATACTTGTGGAACAACTTCTCAACAACAATAATCTGAAGATTGCTAAGCTTCATGATCTCATTTTGCTGAAAGTTGATATATGCATCTCTATGTGTCTTATAGATGTAGCGTTGCATATATGGTAACAGTCCACAAAGCAAAGTAGCCTTTTCCCTGTTGTCAGCCGTGCCATAGAATATTGCTTCACGATGCACAACCTATACAAAAGCAACAAATGAATGAGAACAATACTTAAGATGGACACAAATTCAGGATATGCCATTCCATAAACCAAAGTTCTGAAAAAATAACCTAAACTTAATATGCAGCTCGTGCAGTTGCGGAAATGGTAATACTTTATAATATGACATGTACATATCAAGTATGATTTACAACATATAACCTTCAAATGCTGCTAGCCTATTAGCAGATATGAGTGAAGTCATAATATGACCCTTGCAGTCAATTTCGACGACTGTGCATCATCCCCAACAAGGCTATAAAGAACTAGTATGTGTATAATGTGGAAGTCGTGGAAAGTTGAGTAACTTTTTCTAGTTAAAAATAAAGAAAAGAAAAGAAGCACGTGTGACAGTAGCCATTTCCCTATAACAAAAATGTACAGTTTTACCAAATTTCTCATCAATTATTCTATTATAGATGGAATCATAGGATGGAGATTTCAGAATTTTACATTCAGAAACTTGTGGGAAATTCCAATTGACTTAGCAGTTTCAACAGCATGACACACACCATTACAACACCTTCCACCCTCATTTCTCGCTGCTACCACTTGCAGGATGGGTAGTGATTCTAGTGGATGGTAGAAATTAACATTGTGAAGCACATGAAAAATTCTCTTCTACCATAAAGAATTGCTTTAATTTATTGCATCACTCTATTTCCTTGTTGCCTTAACCTTCTACTGTAGTCTTTTAAAAAAAAGGTGTCACTTCCTACTACCCATTTGTAGGATGAGTAGCGTACGGTAAAATAGTCGAAGGGCTGAGGCCAATCTTTATTAAGGTCGGAGAGAACATTTACGAAGCAGCGAAGGCCGCCAAGGGTACAAGCAGGCGAAGCTGTAGCAGAGCCTCATGGCCAAACACCACAAACACACAACACCACGACCACGCGAGCACCAGCAGCTACCGGTAGTGACACATGCCAGACACACACCAGTAGCACAGCAAAAGCACGAGCAGACAGCTAGAAGGCTGCAGTGGTAGCAAAACACCCTGCCTCCCACCAGGGTCTCAGCTCCTCAATGATCGTGTCCACCACTCCAGCCGGGGTCAATGAGAGGCCGTTGAAGATTCATGCATTGCGCTCCAATGCACCAGAATCACTACTGTATCAAAGTCCCTCCTAAGTAGCTTAGGGGCAAGCTTTCCTCGCGCGCAGCCACCTATTTTGGAACGGTATAAATAGTACTCCCTCCGTTCCAAAATACTCCCTCCGTCCGAAAATAATTGTCATCAAAATTGATAAAAAGAGTTGTATCTAAAACTAATATACGTCTAGATACATCTCCTTTTATTCATTTTGATGACAAGTATTTCCGGACGGAGGGAGTAGATGACTCAACTTTATACTAAAGTTAGTACAAAGTTGAGTCATCTATTTTGGAACGGAGGGAGTAGTAGTGAGGCGCATTAAAATCTGTTTGTACCATAGTAAACTTTATTTATCAAAACATTGTTTTTTATGCTAACTTCCATTTTCCGGTTCTCCTAGTCATTAAATAGACAGATATGGACCTGGTAATGCAGGCAGCTGATAGTAGCTGTCAGACGCCCACAAACTGGCCACTCTGTTCGGTTGTGATGCAAGGGACTGTTAGTTGTTACAGGCTGCTAAAACCCGCTACAGCATAGTTTGCACTGTGCAGCAGCATTTTGGTGCAAATACATTGTGTATTTTCGTATAATTCATTCGTTACATATTACTCAAGACGTGAAATATGCCCTGATCCAAATAACCAAAATACAAGATTTATGTTTCTGCAAACACAGTCAAACACTGTTTCTAATGGATGCAGAACATGAAGCATGAGCTTGCATCTAAATTAGGGCAATAGCGCATAGCAAACTTTAATAATCTTCTAATCCGTATTACTTTGCACAACTTTGCAGCTAAATGATGAATTATATACAACATTTCCAGCATGAAGACTTTGCTGAATGTAGGAAAGAAGTCACCAAAGATGCCATAAAACAAGAAATATATTACCTTGGATAGGGCTGGGATACCTAGGCTTTTCATCAATGCAGCAACTCTTCCATACAAGATTTGCATGTCCTCAGAAGAAAGTTTGCCAAATTGTATGAAGTCAACATCAATACAGTTCTGAAAGTGTTGTTTCAACTCATCATCATCTGACCAGCAAACGAGGCCAAAAGATGGATGGAGAGAGACCCATTTATCAACCAGGGTTGGCAATATCGTTGTCTCTAGCTTCTGAAGAGAATCTTTCACGTAAACTAGATCGTTCTTGTCACTCACAAAATGGGTATCGGTAGCCCATCTCACAAATACACGGAAGACCTATGTAGAATGTGGAAACAAAAGTTCATATTTTAAAGGCATACAGCCAACAGTTGAGGCAATGACAAATAAAAAGACATAACTTTAGGTACTCCATGCACAAAAGCAACTTACCTGATGGGCTACTTGTGAAGGCAGTGCAACTTTAGATAGCCGTAAGAGCATCTCTACATAATCAGCTGTTGTTGGAACTTTTGGTACACCACATGCTTCCGTAAAGAATTCACAAAGGTTTGGATAGGTTGAGCACAGCATCCTTCTTGGGAACATTCTATTCTTCACCAAAACGAATTCCTCTGTTGTTTCAGAACAACCCGTTGGGTCATGCCAATAGAGGTCTTTTGGGGATAAAAATTTACCATGGACGACCTCACTAGATCGAGCACGGATTAGAGGTGTAAATATAGATGAGCATGACATGAACTCCCGTTTGATGTCAACCTTTGCATCAGCTGCACCTTCTGACACGAAGGTATAGAATTTGCACATCTGGTCCACACTGAAGAAAGGGCAAGTCAACCATTAGAAGTTATTTGACAAAAGAAAAATTGCAGGGTAGTGTGCGGTAAAAACTACTACATGCCAGTGGGATTGATCTGGAAATGTTCATATTAGTTCTTAAGCACATACCCACATTTTAAGCAACCACATGTATAGATTAAAATTGAAACATGGTAGTGTTTAGACTAGGGGGTTGTTTGGATTGTGACTATCTTTGCCATATATTGCCACATGATTTTTGCCACACTTGCCTTAGTTGAGTTGCTCAAATTGTTAGCCACACTTTGACTTGCCTAAGGGAATCTTGCCACACTTTTTATGTCTATGACATGTGGGGCTCACTGCTCATAAAAAAAAATCCTTGCCTTAGGTGTGGCTAGAACCAAACACTTACCTAACTTGGTCAAACTTGCCTAAGGTTAGGTGTGGCAAAGTGTGGCAAGGTGTGGCTAGGAACCAAACAGCCCCTAGTAATCTTTACAGTTGCTTCACATCTAAACATGGAGATCAGATTTTTTTTAATGAAATAATGAAATACCTTGCGCTGAACGGGACTTGTGATGTCATCCATAAGTTCAGGGTCATTAAAGCGTCACTGTGGGATACATTTGTTTTGAATCCAATATCCTTCCTTAGTGACCTGCTGGATACCTGTTCCACAGAAATGAAGTTTCCAGGTGAGTGGTCGTACATGTTGGTAAGGATAAATAAAACACTTTCTTTCTATCGGCTGGTAGGTAATAATAAAAACTACAAACCTGAGGTACAGCATATGGGGCCACACCACCAAGCAGGGAACGCACGTTTTCACAATCGTAAAACAAATCCGTTGCATTATGAAGGTCATAATCCACAGTTGACGCTATCCATTTGAAGCTTCTGATACATTTCATAAAGGATGACTCGACTGTTCTGTTTCCATCACAACTGGTCCCGCTTGTGAGACACCAAGCTTTTGCACTATAATGATCATCCCAGAAACTGTCAAGGACCTCCAGAAGATATATGCAATTTTCTCGGTAATTTTTTGAAGAAAATGATGATAAAATGTTAGCCAGCTCTGGTGACTCCCAGTCATACACTGTACAGGATGTTCCAGAAACACCACCTTGCAATATTCTTCCTGCTATCAAAGAATCAACTTGGGATATGTTTTTCTCAACTTTCATTACATGCACAAAATCAGTCACACCCATCTCCTCAAAAAATTGCCTCCAACTTTTCAGCACAGATGGCAACAAATCTGAACCATGATTCATCAAGTAACCGCTATCAAGTTCTATCCATCTGATTTCAACATTCTGAAGTAGCTTGCCTATGTCCACAGGACTTCCATATTCTTTACTAAAGTGAATTGGTTCATCAGCGGGGCACTTGTAGCCATGGTTTGTAAGTAAGATGGGTCTACTTCGTAGTTCTGACATTATCTCTTCCTTCCCAGAATTACAGCTTGTACATGGAGACTGAAGATGAAGCATGATAAAACTCACATACTCTATCATCATCATCTTATCAGCCTTCTTAGCATCTGTACCATTTGGCAAGGATGCGAGGATGTGATTTTTGATAATTTCATGTCCAGACAACTTTCGCACCCCGATTTTCAGAAGAATATCCGTCAGGTCGTTAGCTCTCATTTCTTCTATAAGGTATTTATTTTTACCGGACACAGAGAAAAGCAATGGACTAACAAATCGAAGGTTGCCATACAGAATTGGGAAATCCTTCATGCTACCTTTGCAGTCAGGCGTGGAACTGAGAATATCATGGGGCAACCATATAGGGCCATCTGCTACAGAACTAAATGAACCATCTGAAAGCGGAATGCATGGTAATTTCCTGAGAGCACATAAAAGATCACCTTCCAGACTTGTTGTCGAGGGAATATTTTGAAAAGAACGTGACAGCGCCAAATGAAGATTTACAAACCAAGCACATAGCCATTCCATCCCCAGTGACTCAATGCAACCCTCAGTTCGGCAAATTGATGATACCATATCAATAAAAACATTTGGTCCATGATCGTGAATACCTAGGGCCCTTGATAATGTATCAGGTATGATGATATCTTTTGACAGATAACCAAGACCAAGATGCTGATGAAGTAAGCCATCAGAAAACAGCATTTTAGTCTGTTCATCCCAACCCCTTAATGTGTTGCATGGATAGACCCATTGCGAACTAGAACCCTCCAAAACCATGCACCTATTCAGACGTAACTTGGAAAGGATTAAGTGAGGGAGCTTGCAAAAGAATCCATGAACTTCTCCTGCTAGAGGAACAAAACTCATGAATGCTGTAACAGCCTTTCCAGGGCAACTCTGGAAGCAGGGAAGGGAACAAAAGGATTCTTGTGCACTGACAAACAAAGAAGGGAATTCAGATAACAACCACTGATTCCATGCATTATCTGCATCCACTTCCTCTCTGGAAGAAGGTAAAACAAAATCCCCTTGAAGAATGAATTTAAGACCATAGTTCCTTAGAGGTAGAAACGCGAACACAGGCTGTTGCTTCAAGTAAGGCTCATACTCTCCTTTCTCAGTCTCCTGCAAAGTAAATGCCAGAGCTATCTCTGTAGTGTGCACATCATGGCGTACAAGTGTGCCCTGTAACTTCTTACTAACTACCAACCAACTCATTATCTCATTCCCATGTGAGATCCTCACAATGCCATCACCAAGAGCCTTCCTTCTCATAACCAGCAGTGTGTCATTCACCACATTCTTAAACTTAATACAATTTAGTCGGTTAAGGAACAGAAGCAGAGATGGGTGGAGATCTGAAAACATGGATGCAATGGAGCACATGCCAGTGTCATCCCTGAATTTAGATCTGAAGGGAAGTAAAATGCAAGTATTCCAGCAGGAACAAGCGTCCTTGTCATCTTCAACAGATAACATTCTACTCAAAGAGCTAGTACTGTAGGGTGGAACTGCAGTTGGCAATACAAAACCAATCTGGCCGTCGGTAATGTCAAATTTCACATGGAAACCATTTGAATGGATCTCTGGAGCATCAGTTACCTGACATATTAGACAGAACAAAAATGTGATTTTTCCACATTAACTCGAGATTCCTACCAGAAATAGTAGATGGCAAAAAATCAAATGACTGGTACAAAAAGAAATTCATGAAATCATAGATGGCAAAGCAAGCAATAGTAAAATCATTATGGCTTTATGGTGGTAATAATTGGAAATGATTCTATTAAACCTACCCGAAATACTGATTTAAATCCAATGCCCTTATTTCCAATATAACCCCTATTGGCTCCTTTCTTTGTTGAGTTACCAATATCACAAAGAGCTCTAATGTTCTCAGCAGAAAAGCCCCTCTCGTTGTTGAGAACAACGATACCATTATCCTGAAGAACGAATGCTAATGTGGGTTCAACATCCTCAAGATAAGTATTATCGTCAGCATTCTGTACCTGAATAGAGTAGGCAGATGTCAGCAAAAAACTGATCTTCGCACCAAACAAGCACAAAAAATGAACGAGTGCACAGAGTTAAGCTTACCAGCTCAAGAAGTAGGTGAGAATCCTGAGAGTATAATTCTTGTGAAAGACAATGCAGTGCTCGGCCAAGTCGAGCATGCTGCTTTGTCAACAAACTATTCTCAGTGCAGCTTAGAGCCTGATCCAAACCAAACTCATCACGTCGTATAGTCTCAATAACTAGAGCTGCTTCCTCGAGATTAATTTCTCCCCTCACGGGAGATTGGTTTGTATTCAATGCAGTTTCTGCCTTGACTCCAACAGGATTTAACATGTTCTGGCTTTCCTTATTATTCATAGAAAGGACTTGATCCTTTCCGCCAGGAAATGATTTAGTACTGTCATTCACCATATCAACATCATGAGGAATAAGCATGTTAGAGTTTTCAAGTGTAGGTCCTTCAGATACAGCTGATGTATGCCCAGAAGAAGAATGTGTTTCTGTCTTTGCACGACCTTCAGCTAAACAGAATTCACGATAATCTTCGACCCACTCGGTAATTCCAAGTGACAACCCAACATCATGAAGCATGCAAAGCTGCCAAGTTTCTGTGGCTTCATGTAAGATGACTGAATAGCATTTTTTGGTAACTGTCCGAAGTCCGGACAATAGTATATCTGCTGCAAGACTCCGGAATTCAGAAGGCAGATGACCAAGACAACCAAGGAAAAATTTGGCAATAAAATGAATAGTGCTGTCAATATTTGTTAAGACATCAGACATGACATTTCTTGCAGAAGACAGCTGAGAGCTTTCTTGAACATGGCCAACAAAATGAGGAGAGCTGTCATGCTGTTCAGCACTTAGATTATGGGATCCCTCAGTCACAAATGGTTTGCCTTCAGAACTAGTGTTCATTGGATCCTTGTTGTTGTTCATTATGATACCTATTGCTCGTTGTGCATAACACTTCAGTAAGGAAATTGGAGTATTCACAGAACCATTGTAAATGTGCAGCAAGGAAAGCAGCTTCACTGCCACTTGAAATGGTGAGCATTGAATAATGGCTTCTAAAAATTGGTCTACCGTGGCTGATGGATCTACTCTTATAAATCTACCATCTGTGGTCGCGATGCAAGCTAGCTGTTGAACTGGACCTGCATTCAGCAGCCAGTGTATGAAGGAACCCAGTGACGGAGCAAACAACATATCCCAATGTGACCAAAGAAGCAGATCTGACAACATTGGAGCCTTAAGTAAACAGTTAGTTGCTTCTCGTGAAGAAACTGTTTCAGAATAATAAGTTTGTTCAACAGAACTGTTCCTCTGCCCACCAACAGTACCATGCTCGCCTGGAGACATTCCAGACCACCGTTTCTCCAACAGAGAGATAGAAAACGTGATATTATTTATGTGTGTGCTCCTTGTCTGTCTCTCTATAGAACCTTTAAGTTCTTCCCCAGATTTGAATTGTGCAATATCAAAACTAATTGTCGGGAACTGCCTTTTGAGAAGCATAAGGAAACTATCCCCTGAAAAGTCGCCATCTTCTAGCCAGTTACCCTCGGCTTGGCAGAGTAGGACTTCAATTTGTTGCCGCAGTACAGAAACTTCCAAAGACGAAGAATCAGAGTTCCCCCGCTTCAACAAACTACTCAACTTAGGGGGGAAGTGATCACCATGTTTTCCCAAAAACTCAAGGAAAGTCCCATGGCCAAGAGAAGTAAATTGCTTGGCAGAAAATTGAGTAGCTACCCATATTTCACAATCATGAAGTGTCTTCAGGAACATAAAATTTTCCACTTTCAAAGCCCCAGCTCTCGACACTCCACTGTTGGACTCAAAATATTCAGTAATTCTCCTGATGACATCATCAGCTGTGACATCTGCATGAACAAACACAAATGATAAGGGGGTATTTCTTTGTGTCAACTGTCAAGTGGTGCAGCAGCTGTTAGAGGTTGGTTCCAGTTCCATATCACAGAATTTGATTGAGTGCAAACAACTGAGACAAAAGAGAGCGAGTGAGAGTGAGAGAGTGAGAGAGAGAGAGTATTACTGGGTCCAGGCTGATTGGCTCCTTTAGCAATGCATTTAGTATTTTCTTTACTCGGGGGCTCGATTTCCATAACCTCCGTTGTGGTGTTTGGAATAGGACTTGATGACAATTTATTCTCACTAAAGACATGGATCGCATCATAAATACTATCCAGCAGACCACAGGCCATAGATCTAACCTGCATATACATGACACAGGACATTAAATATGATCACAAAATGCTACCAGAACATTTCAGCAACAGATACAGAAATTTAAGGAAGAACTGCAAGCTACCAATCAGGAGACAAGCTATCCTCTCGAGAATGTATCCGAAACATAAACTAACAAAAAAAACTGATTTTTTTAAGGCATAGACAATACACGTCTACAATGTCACAAAATGTGAGGTCCAAATTTGAAATACAGCTCAAAAAGCAAAAAATAAATTTAGCTCTGATAGTGCTAGTGGGCCCAATTTGAAATACGTTCATAAAATAATTTGCCTTATTTGTTCCTCGAGCTGTGGGTCAAATTTGAGTGTGAATTTTTGTTTCATGGTAAATATATGCCGTTCTCCATGCTGAATTATTTTCAGATTTGTTTTACGACTTTTAGCTTGTGTTTTCACCTTGAGCGAACCCACCATAAGACTTGGTGCACCGGATGCATTCACACCTCATCATACAAGTACAAGCCACGTATGCTACACCTGCAGATCTATTGGCTCACATCACGAAATTTATGATACCGAGCCTAACTAATCTTAACTTTGAAGTGCATTCTATGTGTAGCAACTAAAAAGAATGAAGCCGTTTTGCACACAACATATCTGGTTAGTAGATCCACTTGTAATGTAGGAGTTGGCTGAAAAAGGAATCAACTCACTGCAACATTTAGGAAGCCAATGCCTGGGTATTGCGAGAAGAAATTTATCATTTTCTTCTTTTCTTCTGGTGTTTCTGTATAGTAATTTGCTATCAATTCCAAAACCTGCATCAATGAGAAGTACAAAATAAATTAGATTTGGAAATAGTAAAAGGCCCTACTGAAACTGAAAACACCAATATTCTGCTGAACAGTTGATGGTATTGTCCGAATTTTAGAGTTAAGATGAAGAAATTGTATCCAGAAAACATCGAAGGAGTAAGAAAATATCAGAAAAAAATGATAGAAACTAGGGAGAGGGGAGCTAACAAGTACTCCCTCCGTTCACAAATACAAGATGTTCTAACTTTTTTCTGAATCGGATGTATATACACATGTTTTAGTGTGTTTGTTCACTCATTTCAGTCCGTATGTAATCCATACTGAAATATCCAAAACATCTTAGATTCAGAAAAAGGTTAGAACATCTTATGTTTGTGAACCGAGTGGGTAGCATTTTGTAAAGGAAAAAATAGTTGAGGTCCATCCAGCAAAAATATATGCACTGTTTTTAACACCAGAAGACTCATGGTCTGACCAAGCACAAATAGAATTAAGATGTGCCGCCCAGATTCGAATACCAGGATTGAAACAGTTGGAAAAATATTGGTTCAATCTGTCTGACCAAACGCAACAAACTCCAGGCCAAAATATCATGTATGTAAACCATCAGCAGAGAAAAAAAAACACAAATAGACACAAATAATCGGCAGAAAGACAAGACACACAGTCTTGCAGGTTTCCATGGCATATCTGGGCATCCACCAATCATCCAACTACCGGGCTGGATCGAGGAGGAGGGATGGCCAGATCCAGGCATGGTAAGGTGGGGATCTGGCTTTTCCCGAGTTCAAGCGCGGCAGCATGGACCACGATGACCCCAACCTTAGTGGGGATATTTGGCGGGGGTCTCCCCCACCCCAAATATAGCTCTCGCCATCGAATCGCCGACACCGCTGCAGATGTGCCAAACCGTGTTTATCGATGGAGCAAAGAGGAACATGAGAGAAATCAGTGCCTCGGTGGTGTTGGATTACTTCCTTTAAATTGAGTAGACCCACATGCTATGTATTCTGTTGGTATTTATGTTTGTATTTGTAGCAAAAGAGAAAGCAAGCACGGATTTTTTATGCATATGCAGAGCCCAGATTCCGAGCTCAATGGGGCTTTAGGGCTGAAAATCTACACTCTGATAAATGTAACTATAGTTCACAACTATTCAGAGAACAAGGATTTGACCATAAGTAAACAGCTAGCAAGCATACCTGTTGAACTGAATGTTCACGGCATGCTTCTTTCCAGGTTGTTATGAATTTCTCCAGCTTACCTGTACTTAGGAAGCAATTAGGCGATACTTCTTTCTTTTTTATTTGCATCTTTTGCCGCTTATTGGGCTGTTTGCACAAAGAGCTAGGAGTCCCGTTTTCCTCGTATTTCCTTTTGTTTTTTGAATGGACATTTACTTCATTCGCTTTTACCTTGCTAGCTGGTTTTTTACTCTGTTCTGATTTCAAACCAAGACGTTTAATTTCTTCTGCTGTCGAAGGATATGGGCAGCCACTAACACTTTTATCAGCATCCTTTCTGTCAACAATATAACAGCTATCTTCGCTCTCACTCTCCTCCACGGCATCCTTCGAACTACTACCGTCATCAACTTCATCACCGGCTGAATCAAAACGAATATGCTTATTGATGCCTGGTAATTGCTTTATACGGCTAGTTATATCATCGAACCTCTTGTCCAACTCCTGCTTCCCAGAATGAAAGTCTGTCTGTTTTGGTAGATCCTTCTCACAAGTGCTATCACGAGAACCACTGGTCTTGCCTAGATGTTTAATTGCAGCAACTTCATTTCTTCTGGCCTGTCGGAGGAAGGAAATGTGCAACCTGCAAAACCCCCCCAAATCAGAAAAAAATAAATATTCTGGTGCAAAGTAAGAGACAAAATAGTACTAGCAGGAAGGCTGAAGGAAGTAATTTCTATCTCAAGGTACACACCAGTACGACAGTACCAACGTTGGAGCACACAAGGAAAGAAGGTACATACCCCAAGCTCTGTACGCGCACGCCGAGTTTCTCCTTCCCAGAGACTGACTTTTGTTCCGCGAGATAATCCAAGAAGCTTTCCGCTGTGACTTTCTCCTTAGAGTTATCTATAAACTTCTGCAGGCAACTGATAATCTCCTCGCTACTAAGCTTAGGCACCTTGGATAAATCAGCAGGTACAAAAAAATAATGTGCAACAAGTGGGTGCTGAAGAAAAGGACCCAACCCCAGCTCTTCGAACTGACCAATACCCTCATTCTTGCATATCTCAACCTCCAGGTCATGAATAGATACGATTTTTCTTGCTGCAACATAACAGTGGATGAATGTGTTCACCTGACAAACAACAAACCAAGTCCATGTAAAGTCAAACAGCAGATAGCATGCACGGTTCTCCCAAATATACTTAGTGATGATTTGACCATTAGAAAGAGCTCTGCAAGCTTTATGCTGTCGCAGAAAACAAGCAAAAAAGAAGCATTCTGGCACTTGTTACAAAATGAGCAAGCATTTAAGCAGCGCTGTCTACAGAAAATGAGCAAAAAAGAAGCATTCCCACGCTTAATTTAACATGAGCGGACTAACTTTGATCATTTACCAAACGGTTCAATTATTGCGAGAAGAGCCATAGTGAATTACAATGCTATGCTATGGCAAGGGAGCATATTAGTTAGGTTTCCTTTTACAAATGAAATCAGAACAGAGTAGTGCACAATATCCGGCATGAGACGAAGGCCTATATAAGCATGACAAAGCTAATAAAAGAGGGAGAGCAGGGCATAGAGCACACATCGGCGCCGACCCCTGTCAGTTTGCCTCATGGTGCCAACACATGGCAGTTTAATTATGAACTGGAGTGCAGAAGAAGCAGAGTTTGCAGATGAAATCACTGCAAATTCAAAACAGAGCATGTACGAGCCTTGCGCGGTCACATAGTACTAGCAAACAGTGCGAGCTAACGCGATCTCAGCCGAACGGGTATACTGACCTTGCCCTCGATACTGAAGAGTTCGCGGAGGACGGGCACGTCGTGGAGCTGGACGCCGAGGGACGCCCACGAGTCCGCCTTGAGCGCCACGAGCGCCGCCTGGGCCACCTTCCACCCGGTGACGCCCTGGCCCGCGTGCGTGAGCTCGTCCCGCGCCTTGGTCGCCGCCGCCTGCGCCCTCTCGAGCGCCGCGGGGTTGCGCGGCGGCGGCGGCGGCTGCTGCTGAGGCGGGGCCGACGCGGGCGAGGGGTTGGGCGGGCGGTGCTGGACGTTGGGGGTGGTAGGGCTCTGGGCGTAGCCGGGGGAGGGGAGCGGCGGCGGCTGCTGGTACTGCTGCTGCTGATGCTGATGCTGATGCTGCTGGAACTGCTGCTGGTGGTGGAAGGCGGCGGCGAGGGCGGCCTGGTTCTGGAGGAGGAGGTGGGGGAGCATGAGATGGAAGGGGTCCTGCCCGAACTGGGGGTTGGGGGCGAAGGGGTAGGGGTTCATGGCCGCGGCCGCGGGGTCGGAGGCCGAGGCGGCGCCGTGCCACGCGGCGGCGAAGGCGGCGCCGCGCGGGTCGTAGCCGTGCGGCGGCATCTGGGGGTTGCCGCGGCCCCTCATCGGGGCGGCGGCGGGTTTCGGGCGGCGCGGCTAGGGTGGGTTGGGAGGCGGCGCCGATGGCGTGAGGTGGAAGAAGGGGAAAGAGGAGGAGGTGTGACCTCCGTGGACACGCGCGCTAGGGCGGCTTGGGCTCCGGGATTTTATCTTGGTTTACACCTCTGCGTTGCGGGCTTCGGGCTGGGCCGGTCACAAAAATCGGCCGCCTGTCCTTCTTGGGGTTCCCACAACACATTTTTTTATTTTTAAATAAAAAAACCTTTTTTACTTTCCTTTTTCTTCTGAAAACATATCTTCTAGGAGTAATAGCTAGCCCCATTAACTATTTTTAAAGCACATGAAACTATGATAGCGTTGTGATACACTCTCAACCCTAGTTGTTGTGGCCATAACGTCCTTACACGTCGTCGCATGCGTTCCCCTCCTCTTCCCCACTTGGCGGCCTCGTTGACGACGAGGGGGGGCATCTGTCTTGTTTTCCTTTTCTTAGATTTTTCCCCAGCAACATCAACAACGTGGTGTCGGCGATGGCGTGTTGGAACCTCGGCGACGCCTCATTCGGTGTCAAGGAATGGCATGTGATAGTTTGTGTCCCGAGATTTGTTCATATCTTGGCAATTGGTGCATTTTCAAGGAGAGCTACTTGGCCGACTTTCGATTGCAAGTCCGTATTGTGTCAGATGATTCTTCAACCGACATTGGTTCGACGATTTTTACATCTCATCTCAAGGGTGAATGGTTATTGCTGTCTTCAAAGGTTGGTATGATTATTGCAAGGTTCGCAGGGTCCTTAAACATGACAAAGACTTGTGCTCAAATGTTATGCATCGGCAAAGAAAACGACTCAAGTAAGCGAGCATCTATGTGTTAGGTAACTAAGTTTTTTTTCTAGTTTCAGTCGATTGACCCTAGCCGTTCGATTCAAGCCAATGGTTGCCCCACGTTGTTCTTTCACTAATGGTTTATCTCCCCAACTCATCACACGGTCTCAATGTCATGTTCCCCCTCGCTCCCCTCCCTCCCTTCCCAGTGACGTCGAGGTTGGCCACCACATCCCCATCTCAAGCTCGACTGCCATCTAATATAAGTCGCAGTTAGAACAAAAGCCTCCACCGGCACTTATGAATCCTCGTCCCAATCTCCGACGTGGTCCTAGCTTGGTATTGCCATTGGCAACGCGGCCAGCCATGTCGCCTTCGTCTGGCCTCAAAACTCCGCAACACATCTACTAAAACATTGGTCAGTTTGAAAAATATTCTCACATGCCTAAGGAATAACAAATCTACTAAATAACAATTGGTAATGTCACTATGTCTAGCTCTCTAGATTGGTTTACTCGATGTGGCTAAGAGCAACTCTAACTAAGTTGTCATATTTGTAGTTGTCATATTGCATATGGAGCCTGATCCGTAATTTGTGCAAACTCAGAGTCACCATGTCTCAGCCTTCATAATATTTTTTTCGTTATCTTTATTCAACCACTTGAATTGAATCCAACGGATCATATTATTTCAAATGTAATTATGCATATAATTTTAAACAAATAGCATGAAGAAAAGCATTAGAGTTAAATCAACATGTACAAATCACATGTTGTTGGCGTGTGCATCATCCCCTTATCTGGCATGTGCATTGTCCCCATCTCTTCTCTAGCATGTGCACTGTCCAGCTTTGGCATGTGCCCTTTGCTTTGAATGACCTGATGTTGGGAAATGTAGTAATTTCAAAAAAAAATCCTACGCACATGCAAGATCATGGTGATGCATAGCAACGAGAGGGGGAGTGTATCTTCATACCCTTGAAGATCGCTAAGCGGAAGCGTTTATCAACGCGATTGATGTAGTCGTACGTCTTCATGATCCGACCGATCCAAGTACCGAACGCACGGCACCTCCGAGTTCTGCACACGTTCAGCTCGATGACGTCCTCACCTTCTCGATCCAGCAAGACGGGCAAAGTAGTAGATGAGTTCCGGCAGCACGACGGCATGGTGATGGTGTTGGTGAAGAACAATCTCCGCAGGGCTTCGCCTAAGCACTACGGAAACTATGACGGAGGATAAACTAGAGGGGACGGGGTTGCCGGCACACGGCTTGGTGTTTCTTTATCTCTCTTTGGTGCTAGCCCCACCCCTCTATTTATATGTTGAGCCTTGGGGTCGAAACTTGGAGCAAAAGCCTTCTCAAAGCCGGTTTTTCCCGAAAGGCAAGAGTCCCACTCGAACTCCAGGACCAAACGCCACAACCCTTGGCGTCTGGCCCAGACGCCATGGGCCTCGGCGTCTGGCCCAGGGCCTCGGCGTCTGGCCAGACGCCAGGGTCTCCGGCGTTTGGCCCCCTGGCCTCCGCAAAACTCCTTTTGCACCGACTTATAGCCCCGTGGGCCTGACCCCTTGGCCTAACCATATCATCCAATATATGAATCTTTACCTCCGGACCATTCCGGAGCTCCTCATCATGTCCGTGATCTCATCCGGGACTCTGAACAACATTCGGTCACCAACATACATAACTCATATAATACTATATCGTCAACGAACGTTAAGCGTGCGGACCCTACAGGTTTGAGAACTATGTAGACATGACTGAGACATCTCTCTGGTCAATAACCAATAGCGGAACCTGGATGCACATATTGGCTCCTACATATTCTACGAAGATCTTTATCGGTCAAACCGCATAACAACATACGTTGTTCCCTTTGTCATCGGTACGTTACTTGCCCGAGATTCGATCGTCGGTATCTCAATACCTAGTTCAATCTCGTTACCGGCAAGTCTCTTTACTCGTTACGTAATGCATCATCTCGCAACTAACTCATTAGCTACATTGCTTGCAAGGCTTATAGTGATGTGCATTACCGAGAGGGCCCAGAGATACCTCTCCGACAATCGGAGTGACAAATCCTAATCTCGAAATACGTCAACTCAACAAGTACCTTTGGAGACACCTGTAGAGCACCTTTATAATCACCCAGTTACGTTGTGACGTTTGGTAGCACACAAAGTGTTCCTCCGGTAAGCGGGAGTTACATAATCTCATAGTCATAGGAACATGTATAAGTCATGAAGAAAGCAATAGCAACATACTAAACGATCAAGTGCTAAGCTAACGGAATGGGTCAAGTCAATCACATCATTCTCCTAATGATGTGATCCCGTTAATCAAATGACAACTCATGTCTATGGTTAGGAAACTTAACCATCTTTGATTAACGAGCTAGTCAAGTAGAGGCATACTAGTGACAATATGTTTGTCTATGTATTCACACATGTATTATGTTTCCGGTTAATACAATTCTAGCATGAATAATAAACATTTATCATGAAATAAGGAAATAAATTATAACTTCATTATTGCCTCTAGGGCATATTTCCTTCAGTCTCCCACTTGCACTAGAGTCAATAATCTAGTTCACATCGCCATGTGATTTAACACCAATATCCACATCTGTATGTGATTAATACCCATAGTCCACATCTTCATGTGATCAACACCCAAAGGGTTTACTAGAGTCAATAATCTAGTTCACATCGTTATGTGATTAACACCCAAAGAGTACTAAGGTATGATCATGTTTTGCTTGTGAGAGAAGTTTAGTCAACGGGTCTGTCACATTCAGAGCCGTATGTATTTTGCAAATATTCTATGTCTACAATGCTCTGCACGGAGCTACTCTAGCTAATTGCTCCCACTTTCAATATGTATCCAGATTGAGACTTAGAGTCATATGGATCCGTGTCAAATCTTGCATCGACGTAACCCTTTACGACGAACCTCTTGTCACCTCCATAATCGAGAAATATATCCTTATTCCATTAAGGATAATTTTGACCAATGTCCAGTGATCTACTCCTAGATCACTATTGTACTCCCTTGTTGGAAATATGCCCTAGAGGCAATAATAAATTAGTTATTATTATATTTCCTTGTTCATGATAATCGTTTATTATCCATGCTATATTGTATTGATAGGAAACTCAGATACATGTGTGGGTACATAGACAACACCATGTCCCTAGTAAGCCTCTAGTTAACTAGCTTGTTTATCAATAGATGGTCATGATTTCCTGACCATGGACATTGGATGTCGTTGATAACGGGATCACATCATTGGCAGAATGATGTGATGGACAAGACCCAATCCTAAGTCTAACACAAAGATCGTGTAGTTCGTATGCTAAAGCTTTTCTAATGTCAAGTATCTTTTCCTTAGACCATGAGATTGTGCAACTCCCGGATACCGTAGGAATGATTTGGGTGTACCAAACGTCACAACGTAACTGGGTGGCTATAAAGGTGCATTACAGGTATCTCTGAAAGTGTCTGTTGGGTTGGCACGAATCGAGACTGGGATTTGTCACTCCGTGTAAACGGAGAGGTATCTCTGGGCCCACTCGGTAGGACATCATCATAATGTGCACAATGTGACCAAGGGGTTGATCACGGGATGATGTGTTATGGAACGAGTAAAGAGACTTGCCGGTAACGAGATTGAACAAGGTATCGGGATACCGACGATCGAACCTCGGGCAAGTACAATGCCGCTAGACAAAGGGAATTGTATACGGGATCGATTGAGTCCTTGACATCGTGGTTCATCCGATGAGATCATCGTGGAACATGTGGGAGCCAACATGGGTATCCAGATCCCGCTGTTGGTTATTGACCGGAGAATGTCTCAGTCATGTCTGCATGTCTCCCGAACCCGTAGGGTCTACACACTTAAGGTTCGGTGACGCTAGGGTTGTATGAATATGAGTATGCAGCAAACCGAATGTTGTTCGGAGTCCCGGATGAGATCCCGGACGTCACGAGGAGTCCCGGAATGGTCCGGAGGTAAAGATTTATATATAGGAAGTCTTATTTTGGTCGCCGAAAAAGTTTCGCACTTTATCGGTATTGTACCGGGAGTGCCGAAAGGGGT
>NC_041389.1:649384025-649405402 GCF_002162155.2 Triticum dicoccoides
GGGGGGCCACATGGACTGTGGGGGTGCGCCTTGGCCTATATGGGCCAAGGGCACCATCCCCAAGAGGCCCATGCGCCAAGGAGACTTGGGGATGGGAGAGTCCTAAGAGGGGAAGGCACCTCCGAGGTGCCTTGGGGAGGATGGACTCCTCCCCCCCTCTTGGCCGCACCCCTTCCTTGGAGGAAGGGGCAAGGCAGCGCCCTTCCCCCTCTCTTGCACCTATATAAAGGGAGGGGAGGGAGGGGTGGCCGCACCCTGAAGCCCTTGGCGCCTCCCCTTCCTGCTACACCTCCTCCTCCTCCCGTAGTCGCTTAGCGAAGCCCTGCCGGAGTTCTGCTGCATCCACCACCACGTCGTCGTGCTGCTGGATCATCATCAACCTCTCCTTCCCCTTGCTGGATCAAGAAGGAGGAGACGTCATCCGCTCCGTACATGTGTTGAACGCGGAGGTGCTGTCCGTTCGGCACTAGGTCATCGGTGATTTGAATCACGACGAGTACGACTCCATCAACCCTGTTCACTTGAACGCTTCCGCACGCGATCTACAAGTGGTATGTAGATGCAATCACTCTCCCATGACTCGTTGCTAGATGAACTCATAGATGGATCTTGGTGAAACCGTAGGAAAAATTTTAATTTTCTGCAACGTTCCCCAACAGTGGCATCATGAGCTAGGTCTATGCGTAGTTCTCTATTGCTCGAGTAGAACACAATTTGTTGTGGACGTAGATGTTGTCAACTTTCTTGCCGCTACTAGTCTTATCTTGCTTCAGCGGTATTGTGGGATGAAGCGGCCCGGACCGACCTTACGCGTACGCTTACGTGAGACTGGTTCCACCGACCGACATGCACTAGTTGCATAAGGTGGCTAGTGGGTGTCTATCTCTCCCACTTTAGTTGGAGCGGATTCGATGAAAAGGGTCCTTATGAAGGGTAAATACAAGTTGACAAATCACGTTGTGGCTTTCACGTAGGTAAGAAAACGTTCTTGCTAGAACCCTATTGCAGCCACGTAAAACTTGCAACAACAATTAGAGGACGTCTAACTTGTTTTTGCAGCAAGTGTTTTGTGATATGATATGGCTGAAGTTGTGATGAATGATGAATGATATATGTGATGTATGAGATTGATCATTATAATGTAATAGGAATCACGACTTGCATGTCGATGAGTATGACAACCGGCAGGAGCCATAGGAGTTGTCTTAATTTATTGTATGACCTGTGTGTCATTGAACAACGCCATGTAATTACTTTACTTTATTGCTAACCGGTAGCCATAGTAGTAGAAGTAATAGTTGGAGACACAACTTCATGAAGACACGATGATGGAGATCATGATGATGGAGATCATGGTGTCATGCCGGCGACGATGATGATCATGGAGCCCCGAAGATGGAGATCAAAAGGAGCAAAATGATATTGGCCATATCATGTCACTATTTGATTGCATGTGATGTTTGTCATGTTTATGCATCTTGTTTGCTTAGAACGACGATAGTAAATAAGATGATCCCGTATTAAAATTTCAAGAAAGTATTCCCCCTAACTGTGCACCGTTGCGAAAGTTCATCGTTTCGAAGCACCACGTGATGATCGGGTGTGATAGATTCTTACGTTCACATACAACGGGTGTAAGCCAGATTTACACACGCGAAACACTTAGGTTAACTTGACGAGCCTAGCATGTGCAGACATGGCCTCGGAACACAAGAGACTGAAAGGTCGAGCATGAGTCGTATAGTAGATACGATCAACATGAAGATGTTCACCAATGATGACTAGTCCGTCTCGCGTGATGATCGGACACGGCCTAGTTGACTCGGATCATGTAATCACTTAGATGACTAGAGGGATGTCTGCCTGAGTGGGAGTTCATGAGATGAACTTAATTATCCTGAACATAGTCAAAAGATCTTTGCAAATTATGTCGTAAGCTCGCGCTTTAGTTCCACTGTTTAGATATGTTCCTAGAGAAAATATAGTTAAAAGTTGACAGTAGAGATTATGCGGACAGTAGAAAGCTTATGTCCTTAATGCATCGCTCAGTGTGTTGAACCCCAAACATCGTTTGTGGATGTTACGAACATCGGGCATACACGTTTTGATAACTACGTGATAGTTCAGTTAAACGGTTTAGAGTTGAGGCACCAAAGACGTTTTTCGAAACGTCGCGGAACATATGAGATGTTTCGAGGGCTGAAATTGGGATTTCAGGCTCGTGCCCACGTCAAGAGGTATAAGACCTCCGACGATTTTCTTAGCCTGCAAACTAAGGGAGAAAAGCTCAATCGTTGAGCTTGTGCTCAGATTGTCTGAGTGCAACAATCACTTGAATCGAGTGGGAGTTGATCTTCCAGATGAGATAGTGATGTTTCTCCAAAGTCATTGCCACCAAGATGCTAGAGCTTCATGATGAACTATAACATGTCAGGGATAGATATGATGATCCTTGAGGTATTCACGATGTTTGACACTGCGAAAGTAGAAATCAAGAAGGAGCATCAATTGTTGATGGTTGGTGAAACCACTAGTTACAAGAAGGGCAAGGGCAAGAAGGGACACTTCATGAAACGGCAAATCAGTTGCTGCTCCAGTGAAGAAACCCAAGGTTGAACCCAAACCCGAGATTAAGTGCTTCTGTAATAAGGGGAACAGCCACTGGAGCAGAATTACCCTAGATACTTGGTAGATAAGAAGGCTGGCAAGGTCGATAGAAGTATATTGGATATACATTATGTTAATGTGTACTTTACTAGTACTCCTAGTAGCACCAGGGTATTAGATACCGGTTCGGTTGCTAAGTGTTAGTAACTCGAAACAAAAGCTACGGAATAAATGGAGACTAGCTAAAGGTGAGCTGACGATACGTGTTGGAAGTGTTTCCAAGGTTGATATGATCAAGTATCGCACGCTCCCTCTACCATCGAGATTGGTGTTAAACCTAAATAATTGCAATTTGGTGTTTGCGTTGAGCATAGACATGATTGGATTATGTCTGTCGCAATACGGTTATTCATTTAAGGAGTATAATGGTTACTCTGTTAATTTGAATAATACCTTCAATGGTCTAGCACCTAAAAGGAATGGTTTATTGAATCTCGATCGTAGTGATACACATTTTCATGCCAAAAGATATAAGATAGTAATGATAGTACCACGTACTTGTGGCACTGCCATGTAAGTCATATTGGTATAAAACGCATGAAGAAGCTCCATGTTGATGGATCTTTGGACTCACTCGTTTTTGAAAAGTTTGAGACATGCAAACCATGTCTATTGGTGTATACGCATGAAGAAACTCCATGCAGATGGATCGTTTGGACTCACTTGATTTTGAATCACTTGAGATATGCAAATCATACCACATGGGCAAGATGACTGAAAAGCCTCGGTTTCAGTAAGATGGAACAAGGTAGCAACTTGTTGGAAGTAACACATTTTGATGTGTGCAGTCCAATGAGTGCTGAGGCATGCAGTGAATATCGTTATGTTCTGACTTCACAGATGATTCGAGTAGATGTTGAGTATATTTACTTGATGAAACACAAAGTCTGAATTATTGAATGGTTCAAGTAATTTCAGAGTGAAGTTAAAGATCATTGTGACAAGAGGATAAAATGTCTATGATATGATCATAGAGATGAGTATCTGAGTTACGAGCTTTGGCACGCAATTAAGACACTATGGAAATTGTTTCACAATTAATACCGCCTGGAACACCATAGTATGATGGTGTGTCCAAACATCATAGTTGCACCCTATTGGATATGGTGCGTACCATGATGTCTCTTATCGAATTACCACTATCGTTCATGGGTTAGGCATTAGAGACAACCGCACTCACTTTAATAGGGCACCACGTAATTCCATTGAGACGGCACTGTTTGAACTATGGTTTGGAGAAACCTAAGTTGTCGTTTCTTAAAAGTTTGGGGCTGCGACGCTTATGTGAAAAAGTTTCATCGTGATAAGCTCGAACCCAAAACGGATAAATACATCTTCATAGGACACCCAAAACAGTTGGGTATACCTCCTATCTCAAGATCCGGAAGCAAAAGTAATTGTTTCTAGAAACAGGTCCTTTCTCGAGGAAAAGTTTCTCTCAAAAGAATTGAGGGGAGAATGGTGGAGACTTGATGAGGTTATTGAACCATCACTTCAACTAGTGTGCAGCAGGGCACAGGAAGTTGTTCCTGTGGCGCCTACACCAATTGAAGTAGAAGCTTATGATAGTGATCATGAAGTTTCGGATCAAGTCACTACCGTACCTCGTAGGGTGACAAGGATGCGTACTACTTCAGAGTGGTACAGTAATCATGTCTTGAAGGTCATGTTGCTAGACAACAATGAACCTACGAGCTATGGAGAAGCGATGGTGGGCCCGGATTCCAATAAATGGTTAAAAGCCATGAAATCCGAGATAGGATCCATGTATCAGAACAAAGCATGGACTTTGGTGGACTTGCCCGTTGATCGGCAAGCCATTGAGATAAATGGATCTTTAAGAAGAAGACAGATGTGGACGGTAATATCACCGTCTATGAAGCTCGACTTGTGGCAAAGAGTTTTTCACAAGTTCAAGGAGTTGACTACGATGAGATTTTCTCATCCGTAGCGATGCTTAAATCCGTCGGAATCATGTTAGCATTAGCTGCATATATGAAATCTGGCAGATGGATGTCAAAACGAGTTTCCTTACCAGTTTTGTAAGGAAAGGTTGTATGTGATACAATCAGAAAGTTTTTTTTCGATCCTAAGGATGCTAAAAGGTATGCTGGATCCAACGATCCTTCTAAGGACTGGAGTAAGCATCTCGGAGTTGGAATATACACTTTGATGATATGATCAAAGATTTTGGGTTTATACAAAGTTTGTGAGAAACTTGTATTTCCAAAGAAGTGAGTGGGAGCACTATAGAATTTCTGATGAGTATATGTCGTTGACATATTGATGATCAGAAATGATGCAGAATTTTCTGTAAAGCATATATGGTTATTTGAAAAGTGTTTTTCAAGTGAAAACCTGGATTAAGCTACTTAAACATTGAGCATCAAGATCTATGAGGATAGATCAAAACCGCTTAATGGTACTTTCAAATGAGCACATACCTTGACATAATCTTGAAGGTGTTCAAGATGGATCAGTCAAAGAAGGAGTTCTTGCCTGAGTTGTAAGGTATGAAGTTAAGAGTTAAAGCTCGACCACGGCAGAAAAGAGAGAAAGGACGAAGGTCGTCCCCTATGCCTTAGACGTAGGCTCTACAGTATGCTATGTTGTGTACCGCACCGGAAGTGTGCCTTGCCATGAGTCAGTCAAGGGGTACAAGAATGATCCAGGAATGGATCATTGGACAGCGGTCAAAATTGTCCTTGGAGTAAATAAGGACATGTTTCTCGATTATGGAGGTGATAAAGAGTTCGGTGTAAAGGGTTACGTCGATGCAAGCTTTAACACCTATCCGAGTGACTCTGAGTAGCAAACCGGATATGTATAGTGGAGCAACCATTTGGAATAGCTCCAAGTGGAGCGTGGAAGCAGCGTTTACAATATGACCTAGAAATTTGCAAAGCACACACGGATCTGAAAGGTTCAGATCCGTTGACTAAAACCTCTCTCACAAGCAAAACATGATCAAACCCCAGAACTCATTGAGTCTTTATCACATGATGATGTGAACTAGTTTAGTGACACTAGTAAACTCTTTGGATGTTGGTCACATGGCGATGTGACCTATCAGTGTTAATCACATGGCGATGTTAACTAGATTATTGACTCTAGTGCAAATGGGAGACTGTTGGAAATATGCCCTAGAGGCAATAATAAATTAGTTATTATTATATTTCCTTGTTCATGATAATCGTTTATTATCCATGCTATAATTGTATTGATAGGAAACTCAGATACATGTGTGGGTACATAGACAACACCATGTCCCTAGTAAGCCTCTAGTTAACTAGCTCGTTTATCAATAGATGGTCATGATTTCCTGACCATGGACATTGGATGTCGTTGATAACGGGATCACATCATTGGCAGAATGATGTGATGGACAAGACCCAATCCTAAGCCTAGCACAAAGATCGTGTAGTTCGTATGTTAAAGCTTTTCTAATGTCAAGTATCTTTTCCTTAGACCATGAGATTGTGCAACTCCCGGATACCGTAGGAATGCTTTGGGTGTACCAAACGTCACAACGTAACTGGGTGGCTATAAAGGTGCATTACAGGTATCTCCGAAAGTGTCTGTTGGGTTGGCATGAATCGAGACTGGGATTTGTCACTCCGTGTAAACGGAGAGGTATCTCTGGGCCCACTCGGTAGGACATCATCATAATGTGCACAATGTGACCAAGGGGTTGATCACGGGATGATGTGTTACGTAACGAGTAAAGAGACTTGCCGGTAACGAGATTGAACAAGGTATCGGGATACCGACGATCGAATCTCGGGCAAGTACAATGCCGCTAGACAAAGGGAATTGTATACGGGATCGATTGAGTCCTTGACATCGTGGTTCATCCGATGAGATCATCGTGGAACATGTGGGAGCCAACATGGGTATCCAGATCCCGCTGTTGGTTATTGACCGGAGAACGTCTCGGTCATGTCTGCATGTCTCCCGAACCCGTAGGGTCTACACACTTAAGGTTCAGTGACGCTAGGGTTGTATGAATATGAGTATGCAGCAAACCGAATGTTGTTCGGAGTCCCGGATGAGATCCCGGACGTCACGAGGAGTTCCGAAATGGTCCGGAGGTAAAGATTTATATATAGGAAGTCTTATTTTGGTCGCCGGAAAAGTTTCGCACTTTATCGGTATTGTACCGGGAGTGCCGAAAGGGGTCCGGGGGTCCACCGGGGGGGTCCACCTGCCCCGGGGGGCCACATGGGCTGTGGGGGTGCGCCTTGGCCTATATGGGCCAAGGGCACCAGCCCCAAGAGGCCCATGCGCCAAGGAGACTTGGGGAGGGGAGAGTCCTAAGAGGGGAAGGCACCTCCGAGGTGCCTTGGGGAGGATGGACTCCTCCCCCCCTCTTGGCCGCACCCCTTCCTTGGAGGAAGGGGCAAGGCTGCGCCCTCCCCCCCTCTCTTGCACCTATATAAAGGGAGGGGAGGGAGGGGTGGCCGCACCCTGAAGCCCTTGGCGCCTCCCCTTCCTGCTACACCTCCTCCTCCTCCCATAGTCGCTTAGCGAAGCCCTGCCGGAGTTCTGCTGCATCCACCACCACACCGTCATGCTGCTGGATCATCATCAACCTCTCCTTCCCCTTGCTGGATCAAGAAGGAGGAGACGTCATCCGCTCCGTACGTGTGTTGAACGCGGAGGTGCTGTCCACTCGGCACTAGGTCATCGGTGATTTAAATCACGACGAGTACGACTCCATCAACCCCGTTCACTTGAACGCTTCCGCACGCGATCTACAAGTGGTATGTATATGCAATCACTCTCCCATGACTCGTTGCTAGATGAACTCATAGATGGATCTTGGTGAAACCGTAGGAAAAAATTTAATTTTCTGCAACGTTCCCCAACATCCCATGCCAAACCAGGGCATAGTATACAATAGGTCTGGTCCATAGCATGACATACTTTTATAGAACCTATGACTGAGGCATAGGGAATGACTTTCATTCTCTTTCTATTTTCTGCCGTGGTCGGGATTTGAGTCTTACTCAATTTCATATCTTTGCAACACTGGCAAGAACTTTTTCTTTGACTGTTCTATTTTGAACTACTTCAAAATCTTATCAAGGTATGTACTCATTGAAAAATCTTATCAAGCGTCTTGATCTATCTCTATAGATCTTGACGCTCAATGTGTAAGCAGCTTCACCGAGGTCTTTCTTTGAAAAACTCTTATTCAAGTATCCTTTTATGCTATCCAAAATTTCTATGTCATTTTCAATCAACAATATGTCATCTACATATAGTATTAGAAATGCTACAGAGCTCCCACTCACTTTCTTGTAAATACAGGCTTCTCCAAAGGTCTGTATAAAACCATATGCTTTGATCACACTATCAAAATGTTTATTACAACTCCGAGAGGCTTGCACCAGTTCATAAATGGATCGTTGGAGCTTGCACACTTTGTTAGCACCCTTTGGATCGACAAAACCTTCTGGTTGCATCATGTACAACTCTTCTTTAATAAATCCATTAAGGAATGCAGTTTTGACATTGATTTGCCAGATTTCATAAAATATGGCAATTGCTAACATGATTCGAATAGACTTAAGCATCAATACGAGTGAGAAAATCTCATCGTATTCAAAACCTTGAACTTGTCGAAAAACCTTTTGCGACAAGTCGAGCTTTGTAGATAGTAACACTACTATCAGTGTCCATCTTCCTCTTGAAGATCCATTTATTTAACTTGGCTTGTTGATCATCGAGCAAGTCAACCAAAGTCCACACTTTGTTCTCATACATGGATCCTATCTCAGATTTTCATGGCCTCAAGCCATTTCACGGAATTTGAGCTCATCATTGCTTCCTCATAGTTTGTAGGTTCATCATGGTCTAGTAACATGACTTCTAGAACAGGATTACTGTACCACTCTGGTGCAGACCGTACTCTGGAAGACCTACGAGTTTCTGTAATAACTTGATCTGAAGTTTCATGATCATTATCATTAGCTTCCTCACTAATTGGTGTAGGAATCACTGAAACTGATTTCAGTGATGAACTATTTTCCAATTCAAGAGAAGGTACTATTACCTTATCAAGTTCTACTTTTATCCCACTCACTTCTTTCGAGAGAAACTTCTTCTCTAGAAAGGATCCATCTTAGCAATGAATATCTTGCTTTCGGATCTGTGATAGAAGGTGTACCCAATAGTTTCCTTTGGGTATTCTATGAAGACGCACTTCTCCGATTTGGGTTCGAGCTTATCAGGTTGAAACTTTTTCACATAAGCATCGCAGTCCCAAACTTTAAGAAACGACAACTTTGGTTTCTTGTCAAACCATAGTTCATAAGGCGTCGTCTCAAATGGATTTTGATGGTGCCCTATTTAAAGTGAATGCAACTGTCTCTAATGCATAACCCCAAAACGATAGTGGTAAATCGGTAAGATACATCATAGATCGCACCATATCCAATAAAATGCGGTTATGACGTTCGGACACACCATTACGCTGTGGTGTTCCATGTGGCGTGAGCTGTGAAACTATTCCACATTGTTTTATATGAAGGCCAAACTCGTAACTCAAATATTCTCCTCCACGATCAGATCGTAGAAACTTTATTTTCTTGTTACGATGATCTTCCACTTCACTCTGAAATTCTTTGAACCTTTCAACTGTTTCAGTCTTATGTTTCATCAAGTAGATATACCCATATCTGCTCAAATCATCTGTGAAGGTCAGAAAATAACGATACCCGCCACGAGCCTTAATACTCATTGGTCTTCATACATCAGTATGTATTATTTCCAATAAGTCAGTAGCTCGTTCCATTGTTCTGGAGAAAGGAGTTTTAGTCGTCTTGCTCAAAAGGCACGGTTCGCAAGCATCAAATGATTCATAACCAAGTGATTCCCAAAATCTATCTTTATGGAGTTTCTTCATGCGCTTTACACCGATAAGACCCAAACGGCAGTGCCACAAATAAGTTGCACTATCATTATTAACTTTGCATCTTTTGGCGTCAATATTATGAATATATGTATCACTACGATCGAGATCCAACAAACATATTTTCATTGGGTGTATGACCATTGAAGGTTTTATTCATGTAAACAGAACAACAATTATTCTCTGACTTTAAATGAATAACCGTATTGCAATAAACATGATCAAATCATATTCATGCTCAACGCAAATGCCAAATAACATTTATTTAGGTTTAACACTAATCCCGAGAGTATAGGGAGTGTGCGATGATGATCATATCAATCTTGGAACCACTTCCAACACACATTGTCACTTCACCCTCAACTAGTCTCTATTTATTCTGTAACTCCTGTTTCGAGTTACTAATTTTTAGCAACCGAACAAGTATCAAATACTCAGGGGCTACTATAAACACTAGTAAGGTATACATCAATAACCTATATATCAAATATACCCTTGTTCACTTTGCCATCCTTCTTATCCACCAAATATTCAGGGCATTTCCGCTTCCAGTGACCATTTCCTTTGCAGTGTAAGCACTCAGTTTCAGGCTTTGGTCCAGCTTTGGGATTCTTCGCGGGAGTGACAACTTGCTTGTCATTCTACTTGAAGTTCCCTTTCTTTCCCTTTGCCATTTTCTTGAAACTAGTGGTCTTATCAATCATCAACACTTGATGCTCTTTCTTGATTTCTACCTTCGTCGATTTCAATATCACGAAGAGCTCGGAAATCGTTTTCGTCATCCCTTGCATACTATAGTTCATCACGAAGTTCTAGCAACTTGGTGATGGTGACTAGAGAACTATGTCAATCACTATCTTATCTGGAAGATTAACTCCCACTTGATTCAAGTGATTGTAGTACCCAGACAATCTGAGTACATGCTCACTGCTTGAGCTATTCTCCTCCATCTTTTAGCTATAGAACTTGTTGGAGACTTCATATCTCTCAACTCGGGTATTTGCTTGAAATATTAACTTCAACTCCTGGAACATCTCATATGGTCCATGACATTCAAAAACGTCTTTGAAGTCCCGATTCTAAGCTGTTAAGCATGGTGCACTAAACTATCAAGTAGTCACCATATTGAGCTAGCCAAACGTTCATAACGTCTGCATCTGCTCCTGCAATAGGTCTGTCACCTAGTGGTGCATCAAGGACATAATTCTTCTGTGCAGCAATGAGGATAAACCTCAGATCACGGACCAAGTCCGCATCATTGCTACTAACATCTTTCAACTTAGTTTTCTCCAGGAACACATATAAAAACATAGGGAAGCAACAACGCGAGCTATTGATCTACAACATAATTTGCAAAATACTACCAGGACTAAGTTCATGATAAATTTAAGTTCAATTAATCATATTACTAAAGAACTCCCACTTAGACAGACATCTCTCTAGTCATCTAAGTGATCACGTGATCCAAATCAACTAAACCATGTCTGATCATCACGTGAGATGGAGTAGTTTTCAATGGTGAACATCACTATGTTGATCATATCTACTATATGATTCACGTTCGACCTTTCGGTCTCCGTGTTCCAAGGCCATATCTGTATATGCTAGGCTCGTCAAGTTTAACCTGATTATTCCGCGTGTGCAACTGTTTTGCACCCGTTATATTTGAACGTAGAGCCTATCACACCCGATCATCACGTGGTGTCTCAGCACGAAGAACTTTTGCAATGGTGCATACTCAGGGAGAACACTTCTTGATAATTAGTGAGAGATCATCTTAAAATGCTACCGTCAATCAAAGCAAGATAAGATGCATAAAGGATAAACATCACATGCAATCAATATAAGTGATATGATATGGCCATCATCATCTTGTGCTTGTGATCTCCATCTCCGAAGCATCATCGTGATCACCATCGTCATCGGCGCGACACCTTGATCTCCATCGTAGCATCGTTGTTGCTTCGCCATCTATTGCTTCTACGACTATCGCTACCGCTTAGTGATAAAGTAAAGCAATTACAGGGCGCTTGCATTTCATACAATAAAGCGACAATCATATGGCTCCTGCCAGTTGCCGATAACTCGGTTACAAAACATGATCATCTCATACAATAACATATAGCATCACGTCTTGACCATATCAATCACAACATGCCCTGCAAAAACAAGTTAGACGTCCTCTACTTTGTTGTTGCAAATTTTACGTGGCTGCTACGGGCTGAGCAAGAACCGTTCTTTACCTACGCATCAATACCACAACGATAGTTCGTCAAGGTAGTGTTGTTTTAACCTTCTCAAGGACCGGGTGTAGCCACACTCGGTTCAACTAAAGTTGGAGAAGCTCACACCGCCAGCCACCTGTGTGCAAAGCACGTCGGTAGAACCAGTCTCGCGTAAGCGTACGCGTAATGTCGGTTCGGGCCGCTTCATCCAACAATACCGCCGAACGAAAGTATGACATGCTGGTAAGCAGTATGACTTGTATCGCCCACAACTCACTTGTGTTCTACTCGTGCATATTGTTGGGGTACGTTGCATAAAATAAAAAAATTCCTACGTTCACCAAGATCCATCTATGAGTTCATCTAGCAACGAGAGAGGGGAGTGCACCTACAAACCCTTGTAGATCATGAGCGAAAGCGTTCAAGAGAACGGGGTTGAGGGAGTCGTACTCGTCGTGATCCAAATCACCAGATATCCTAGCGCCGAACGGACGGCACCTCCGCGTTCAACACACGTACAGTCAGCGTGACGTCTCCTCCTTCTTGATCCAGCAAGGGGGAAGGAGAGGTTGATGAAGATCCAGCAGCACGACGACGTGGTGGTGGATGCAGCAGGGTTCCGGCAGAGCTTCGCCGAGCTTCTGCGAGAGGGAGAGGTGTAGCAGGGGAGAGGGAGGCGCCAAGACTTCAGGGTGTGGCTGCCCTCCCTCCCCCCCTTTATATAGGCCCCGTGGGGGGGGGGGCGCCGACCCTGGAGATAGGATCTCCCAAGGGGGGGCGGCGGCCGGGGGGTAGAGTGCCCCCAAGGCAAGTGGAGGCGCCCACCCACCCTAGGGTTTCCAACCCTAGGTGCAGGGGGGCCCAAGGGGGGGTGCACCAGCCCACCAGGGGCTGGTCTGTTGGGGAACATTGCAGAAAATTAAAATTTTTCCTATGATTTCACCAAGATCCATCTATGAGTTCATCTAAGCAACGAGTCATGGGAGAGAGATTGCATCTACATACCACTTGTAGATCGCGTGCGGAAGCGTTCGAGAGAACGGTGATGATGGAGTCGTACTCGCCGTGATTCAAATCACCGATGACCAAGTGCCGAACGGACAGCACCTCCGCGTTCAACACACGTACGGAGCGGATGACGTCTCCTCCTTCTTGATCCAGCAAGGGGGAAGGAGAGGTTGATGATGATCCAGCAGCACAACGGCGTGGTGGTGGATGCAGCAGAACTCCGGCACGGCTTCGCCAAGCTGCTGCGGGAGGAGGACGAGGTGTAGCAGGGGGAGGGAGGCGCCAATGCACAGGGTGCGTCTGCCCTCCCCCTGCCCTCCTTTATATAGGCCCCTAGGGGGGCGGCCCTGGGAGATGCAATCTCCCAAGGGGGCGGCGGCCAGGGGGGTGGAGTGCCCCCCAAGGCAAGTGGTGCGCCCCCCACCTAGGGTTTCCAACCCTAAGCGCGGGGGGGGGGCAAGGGGGGCACACCAGCCCACTAGGGGCTGGTTCCCCTCCCACTTCAGCCCATGGGGCCCTCCGGGATAGGTGGCCCCACCCGGTGGACCCCCGGGACCCTTCCGATGGTCCCGGTACAATACCGGGTAACCCCGAAACTTTCCCGATGGCCGGAACATCACTTCCTATATATAATTCTTTACCTCCGTACCATTCCGGAACTCCTCGTGATGTCCGGGATCTCATCCGGGACTCCGAACAACTTTCGGTATGCTGCATACTCATATTCATACAACCCTAGCGTCACCAAACCTTAAGTGTGTAGACCCTACGGGTTCGGGAGACATGCAGACATGACCGAGACGGCTCTCCGGTCAATAACCAACAGCGGGATCTGGATACCCATGTTGGCTCCCACGTGCTCCTCGATGATCTCATCGGATGAACCACGATGTCGAGGATTCAAGCAACCCCGTATACTATTCCCTTTGTCAGACGGTATGTTACTTGCCCAAGACTCGATCGTCGGTATCCCAATACCTCGTTCAGTCTCGTTACCGGCAAGTCACTTTACTCGTACCGTAATGCATGATCCCGTGACCAGACACTTGGTCACTTTGAGCTCATTATGATTATGCACTACCGAGTGGGCCCAGTGATACCTCTCCGTTATACGGAGTGACAAATCCCAGTCTCGATCCGTGTCCACCCAACAAACACTTTCGGAGATACCTATAGTGCACCTTTATAGTCACTCAGTTACGTTGTGACGTTTGGTACACCCAAAACATTTCTACGGTATCCGGGAGTTACACGATCTCATGGTCTAAGGAAAAGATACTTGACATTGGGAAAGCTCTAGCAAAACGAACTACACGATCTTGTGCTATGCTTAGGATTGGGTCTTGTCCATCACATCATTCTCCTAATGATGTGATCCCGTTGTCAACGACATCTAATGTCCATAGTCAGGAAACCATGACTATCTGTTGACCAACGAGCTAGTCAACTAGAGGCTTACTAGGGACGTATTGTGGTCTATGTATTCACACGTGTATTACGATTTCCGGATAATACAATTATATCATGAATAAAAGACAATTATCATGAACAAGGAAATATAATAATAATCCTTTTATTATTGCCTCTAGGGCATATTTCCAACATGGTCCCCTCCCCACTTCAGCCCACGGGGCCCTCCGGGATAGGTGGCCCCACCCGGTGGACCCCCGGGACCCTTCCGGTGGTCCCGGTACAATACCGGTGACCCCCGAAACTCTCCCGATGGCCGAAACTGCACTTCTTATATATAATTCTTTACCTCCGGACCATTCCGGAACTCCTCGTGACGTCCGGGATCTCATCCGGGACTCCGAACAACTTTCGGTTTGCTGCATACTCATATCTCTACAACCCTAGCGTCACCGAACCTTAAGTGTGTAGACCCTATGGGTTCGGGAGACACGTAGACATGACCGAGACGGCTCTCCGGTCAATAACCAACAGCGGGATCTGGATACCCATGTTGGCTCCAACGTGCTCCTCGATGATCTCATCGGATGAACCACGATGTCGAGGATTCAAGCAACCCCGTATACAATTCCCTTTGTCAATCGGTATTTTACTTGCCCGAGATTCGATCGTCGGTATCCCAATACCTCATTCAATCTCGTTACCGGCAAGTCACTTTACTCGTACCGTAATGCATGATCCCGTGACCAGACACTTGGTCACCTTGAGCTCATTATGATGATGCATTACCGAGTGGGCCCAGAGATACCTCTCTGTCATACGGAGTGACAAATCCCAGTCTCGATCCGTCTCAACCCAACAGACACATTCGGATATACCTGTAGTGCACCTTTATAGTCACCCAGTTACGTTGTGATGTTTGGTACACCCAAAGCACTCCTACGGTATCCGGGAGTTACACAATCTCATGGTCTAAGGAAAAGATACTTAACATTGGAAAAGCTCTAGCAAAATGAACTACACGATCTTGTGCTATGCTTAGGATTGGGTCTTGTCCATCACATCATTCTCCTAATGATGTGATCCCGTTATCAATGACATCCAATGTCCATAGTCAGGAAACCATGACTATCTGTTGATCAACGAGCTAGTCAACTAGAGGCTCACTAGGGACATATTGTGGTCTATGTATTCACACGTGTATTACGATTTCCGGATAATACAATTGTAGCATGAATAAAAGACAATTATCACAAACAAGGAAATATAATAATAATCCTTTTATTATTGCCTCTAGGGCATATTTCCAACAGTCTCCCACTTGCACTAGAGTCAATAATCTAGTTACATTGTGATGAATCGAACACCCATAGAGTTCTGGTGTTGATCATGTTTTGCTCGCGGAAGAGGTTTAGTCAATGGATCTGCGACATTCAGATCCGTATGTACTTTACAAATATCTTTGTCTCCATCTTGAACATTTTCACGGATGGAGTTGAAACGACGCTTGATGTGCCTGGTCTTCTTGTGAAACCTGGGCTCCTTGGCAAGGGCAATAGCTCCAGTGTTGTCACAGAAGAGAGTGATTGGCCCCGACGCATTAGGTATGACTCCTAGGTCGGTGATGAACTCCTTCATCCATATTGCTTCATGCGCTGCCTCCGAGGCTGCCATGTACTCTGCTTCACATGTAGATCCCACCACGACGCTCTGCTTGCAACTGCACCAGCTTACTGCTCCACGATTCAACATATACATCTATCCGGTTTGTGACTTAGAGTCATCCAGATCTGTGTCGAAGCTAGCATCGACGTAACCCTTTACGACGAGCTCTTCGTCACCTCCATAAACGAGAAACATGTCCTTTGTCCTTTTTAGGTACTTCAGGATATTCTTGACCGTTGTCCAGTGTTCCCTGCTGGGATTACTTTGGTACCTTCCTACCAAACTTACGGCAAGGTTTACATCAGGTCTGGTACACAACATGGCATACATAATAGATCCTATGGCTGAAGCATAGGGGATGACACTCATCTCTTCTTTATCTTTTGCCGTGGTCGGGCATTGAGCCGAGCTCAATCTCACACCTTGCAATACAGGCAAGAACCCTTTCTTGGACTGATCCATTTTGAACTTCTTCAATATCTTATCAAGGTATGTGCTTTGTGAAAGACCTATGAGGCGTCTCGATCTATCCATATAGATCTTGATGCCTAATATGTAAGCAGCTTCTCCAAGGTCCTTCATTGAAAAACACTTATTCAAGTAGGCCTTAATGTTGTCCAAAAGTTTTATATCATTTCCCATCAAAAGTATGTCATCTACATATAATATGAGAAATGCTACAGAGCTCCCACTCACTTTCTTGTAAACGTAGGCTTCTCCATAAGTCTGCATAAACCCAAACGCTTTGATCATCTCATCAAAGCGAATGTTCCAACTCCGAGATGCTTGCACCAGCCCATAAATGGATCGCTGGAGCTTGCATACTTTGTTAGCATTCTTAGGATCGACAAAACCCTCCGGCTGCATCATATACAGTTCTTCCTTAAGATGGTCGTTAAGGAATGCCGTTTTGACGTCCATCTAGCATATCTCATAATCATAGTATGCGGCAATTGCTAACATGATTCGGACGGACTTCAGCTTCACTACGGGAGAGAAAGTCTCATCGTAGTCAACCCCTTGAACTTGCCGATAACCCTTAGCGACAAGTCGAGCTTTATAGATGGTAACATTACCATCCGCGTCCGTCTTCTTCTTAAAGATCCATTTGTTTTCTATCGCTCGCCGATCATCGGGCAAGTCTGTCAAAGTCCATACTTTGTTTTCATACATGGATTCTATTTTGGATTGCATGGCTTCAAGCCATTTGTTGGAATCTGGGCCCGCCATTGCTTCTTCATAGTTCGAAGGTTCACCGTTGTCTAACAACATGATTTCCAAGACAGGGTTGCCATACCACTCTGGTGTGGAACGTGTCCTTGTGGACCTACGAAGTTCAGTAGCAACTTGATCCGAAGTACCTTGATCATCATCATTAATTTCCTCTCCAGTCGGTGTAGGCATCACAGGAACATTTTCCTGAGCTGCACTACTTTCCGGTTCAAGAGGTAGTACTTCATCGAGTTCTACTTTCCTCCCACTTACTCATTTCGACAGAAACTCTTTTTCCAGAAAGGATCCGTTCTTGGCAACAAAGATCTTGCCTTTGGATCTAAGGTAGAAGGTATACCCAATGGTTTCCTTAGGGTATCCTATGAAGACGCATTTTTCCGACTTGGGTTCGAGCTTTTCAGGTTGAAGTTTCTTGACATAAGCATCGCATCCCCAAACTTTTAGAAACGACAGCTTAGGTTTCTTCCCAAACCATAATTCATACGGTGTCGTCTCAATGGATTTAGACGGAGCCCTATTTAAAGTGAATGTAGCTGTCTCTAGAGCGTATCCCCAAAATGATAGCGGTAAATCGGTAAGAGACATCATAGATCGCACCATATCCAATAGAGTGCGATTACGACGTTCAGACACACTGTTACGCTGAGGTGTTCTAGGCGGCGTGAGTTGTGAAACGATTCCACATTTTCTTAAGTGTGTACCAAATTCGTGACTTAAATATTCTCCTCCACGATCCGATCGTAAGAATTTTATCTTTCGGTCACGTTGATTCTCTACTTCATTCTGAAATTCATTGAACTTTTCAAAGGTCTCAGACTTGTGTTTCATCAAGTAGACATACCCATATCTACTCAAGTCATCAGTGAGAGTGAGAACATAACGATATCCTCCGCGAGCCTCAACGCTCATTGGACCACAGACATCAGTATGTATGATTTCCAATAAGTTGGTTGCTCGCTCCATTGTTCCGGAGAACGGGGTCTTGGTCATTTTGCCCATGAGGCATGGTTCGCATGTGTCAAATGATTCATAATCCAGAGACTCTAAAAGTCCATCAGCATGGAGCTTCTTCATGCGCTTGACATCAATGTGACCAAGGCGGCAGTGCCACAAGTATGTGGGACTATCGTTATCAACTTTACATCTTTTGGTATTCACACTATGAATATGTGTAACATTACGTTCGAGATTCATTAAGAATAAACCATTGACCATCGGGGCATGACCATAAAACATATCTCTCATATAAATAGGACAACCATTATTCTCGGATTTAAATGAGTAGCCATCTCGTATCAAACGAGATCCAGATAAAATGTTCATGCTCAAACTTGGCACTAAATAACAATTATTGAGGTTTAAAACTAATCCCGTAGGTAAATGTAGAGGTAGCATGCTGACGGCGATCACATCGACCTTGGAACCATTCCCGACGCGCATCGTCACCTCGTCCTTCGCCAGTCTCCGCTTATTCCGCAGCTCCTGTTGTGAGTTACAAATATGAGCAACGGCACCAGTATCAAATACTAGGGAGTTACTACGAGTACTGGTAAGGTACACATCAATTACATGTATATCAAATATACCTTTAGTGTTGCCGGCCTTCTTATCCGCTAAGTATTTGGGGCAGTTCCGCTTCCAGTGACCCTTCCCTTTGCAATAAAAACACTCAGTCTCAGGCTTGGGTCCATTCTTTGACTTCTTCCCGGCAACTGGCTTACCGGGCGCGGCAACATCTTTGCCGTCCTTCTTGAAGTTCTTCTTACCCTTGCCCTTCTTGAACTTAGTGGTCTTATTGACCATCAACACTTGATGTTCTTTCTTGATTTCAACCTCTGCTGACTTCAGCATTGAAAATACTTCAGGAATGGTCTTCACCATCCCCTGCATATTGTAGTTCAGCACAAAGCTCTTGTAGCTTGGTGGGAGCGACTGAAGGATTTTGTCAATGACCGCCTCGTCCGGGAGGTTGATCTCCAGCTGGGATAGGCGGTTGTGCAACCCAGACATTTTGAGTATGTGCTCACTGACAGAACTGTTTTCCTCCATCTTACAACTATAGAACTTGTCGGAGACTTCATATCTCTCGACCCGGGCATGAGCTTGAAAAACCATTTTCAGCTCCTCGAACATCTCATATGCTCCGTGTCACTCAAAACGCTTTTGGAGCCCCGGTTCTAAGCTGTAAAGCATGCCGCACTGAATGAGGGAGTAATCATCAACACGTGATTGCCAAGTGTTCATAACGTCTTGGTTCTCTGGGATGGGTGCTTCACCTAGCGGTGCATCTAGGACATAATCTTTCTTGGCTGCTATGAGGATGATCCTCAGGTTCGGGACCCAGTCCGAATAGTTGCTACCATCATCTTTCAGCTTGGTTTTCTCTAGGAACGCGTTGAAGTTCATGTTGACATGAGCGTTGGCCATTTGATCTACAAGACATATTTTGCAAAGACTTTAGACTAAGTTCATGATAATTAAGTTCATCTAATCAAATTATTTAATGAACTCCCACTCAGATTGACATCCCTCTAGTCATCTAAGTGTCACACGATCCGAGTCGACTAGGCCGTGTCCGATCATTACGTGAGACGGACTAGTCATCATCGATGGACATCTCCATGTTGATCGTATCTTCCATATGACTCATGTTCGACCTTTCGGTCTCTTGTGTTCCGAGGCCAAGTCTGTACATGCTAGGCTCGTCAAGTTAACCCTAAGTGTTTTTGCATGTGTAAAACTGTCTTACACCCGTTGTATGTGAACGTAAGGATCTATCACACACGATCATCACGTGGTGCTTCGAAACGACGAACTTTAGCAACGGCGCACAGTTAGGGGGAACACTTTCTTGAAATTATTATAAGGGATCATCTTATTTACTACCGTCGTTCTAAGTAAACAAGATGCATAAAACATAATAAACATCACATGCAATTATATAGTAGTGACATGATATGGCCAATATCATATAGCTCCTTTGATCTCCATCTTCGGGGCTCCATGATCATCTTAGTCACCGGCATGACACCATGATCTCATCATTGTGTCTTCATGAAGTTGTCACGCCAACGACTACTTCTACTTCTATGGCTAACGCGTTTAGCAATAAAGTGAAGTAATTTATATGGCGTTCTTCAATGACACGCAGGTCATAAAAAAATAAAGACAACTCCTATGGCTCCTGCCGGTTGTCGTACTCATCGACATGCAAGTCGTGATTCCTATTACATGAACATGATCTCATACATCACAATATATCATTCATCATTCATCACAACTTCTGGCCATATCAGATCACATGACAATTGCTGCAAAAACAAGTTAGACGTCCTCTAATTGTTGTTGCATCTTTTACGTGGCTGCAATTGGGTTCTAGCAAGAACGTTTTCTTACCTACGAATAACCACAACGTGATTTTGTCAACTTCTATTTACCCTTCATAAGGACCCTTTTCATCGAATCCGCTCCAACTAAAGTAGGAGAGACAGACACCCGCTAGCCACCTTATGCAACTAGTGCATGTCAATCGGTGGAACCTGTCTCACGTAAGCGTACGTGTAAGGTTGGTCCGGGCCGCTTCATCCCACAATACCGCTGAAGCAAGAAAAGACTAGTAGCGGCAAGCAAGTTGACAAGATCTACGCCCACAACAAAATTGTGTTCTACTCGTGCAATAAAGAACTACGCATAGACCTAACTCATGATGCCACTGTTGGGGAACGTTGTAGAAAATTAAAATTTTTCCTATGGTTTCACCAAGATCCATCTATGAGTTCATCTAAGCAACGAGTCATGGGAGAGAGATTGCTTCTACATACCACTTGTAGATCGCGTGCGGAAGCGTTCGAGAGAACGGTGATGATGGAGTCGTCCTCGCCGTGATTCAAATCACCGATGACCAAGTGCCGAACGGACAGCACCTCCGCGTTCAACACACGTACGGAGCGGACGACGTCTCCTCCTTCTTGATCCAGCAAGGGGGAAGGAGAGGTTGATGATGATCTGGCAGCACAATGGCGTGGTGGTGGATGCAGCAGAACTCCGGCAGGGCTTCGCCAAGCTGCTGCGGGAGGAGGACGAGGTGTAGCAGGGGGAGGGAGGCGCCAATGCACAGGGTGCGGCTGCCTCCCCCCTGCCCTCCTTTATATAGGCCCCCAGGAGGGGCGCCGGCCCTGGGAGATGCAATCTCCCAAGGGGGCGGCGGCCAGGGGGGTGGAGTGCCCCCCAAGGCAAGTGGTGCGCCCCCCCCC
>NC_041389.1:649405683-649424809 GCF_002162155.2 Triticum dicoccoides
AGCCCACGGGACCCTCCGGGATAGGTGGCCCCACCCGATGGACCCCCGGGACCCTTCCGGTGGTCCCGGTACAATACCGGGTGACCCCGAAACTTTCCCGATGGCCGAAACATCACTTCCTATATATAATTCTTTACCTCTGGACCATTCCGGAACTCCCCGTGACGTCCGAGATCTCATCCGGGACTCCGAACAACTTTCGGTATGCTGCATACTCATATTCATACAACCCTAGCATCACCGAACCTTAAGTGTGTAGACCCTACGGGTTCGGGAGACATGCACACATGACCGAGACGGCTCTCCGGTCAATAACCAACAGTGGGATTTGGATACCCATGTTGGCTCCCACATACGCCTCGATGATCTCATCGGATGAACCACGATGTCGAGGATTCAAGCAACCCCGTATACTATTCCCTTTGTCAGACGGTATGTTACTTGCCCGAGACTCGATCGTCGGTATTCCAATACCTCATTCAGTCTCGTTACCGGCAAGTCACTTTACTCGTACAGTAATGCATGATCCCGTGACCAGACACTTGGTCACTTTGAGCTCATTATGATGATGCACTACCGAGTGGGCCCAATGATACCTCTCCGTTATACGGAGTGACAAATCAAAGTCTCGATCCGTGTCAACCCAACAGACACTTTCGGAGATACCTGTAGTGCACCTTTATAGTCACCCAGTTACGTTGTGACGTTTGGTACACCCAAAGCACTTCTACGATATCCGGGAGTTACACGATCTCATGGTCTAAGGAAAAGATACTCGACATTGGAAAATCTCTAGCAAAACGAACTACACGATCTTGTGCTATGCTTAGGATTGGGTCTTGTCCATCACATCATTCTCCTAATGATGTGATCCCGTTATCAATGACATCCAATGTCCATAGTCAGGAAACCATGACTATCTATTGACCAACGAGCTAGTCAACTAGAGGCTTACTAGGGACGTATTGTGGTCTATGTATTCACATGTGTATTACGATTTCCGGATAATACAATTATAGCATGAATAAAAGACAATTCTCATGAACAAGGAAATATAATAATAATCCTTTTATTATTGCCTCTAGGGCATATTTCCATCAGTCTCCCACTTGCACTAGAGTCAATAATCTAGTTACATTGTGATGAATCGAACACCCATAGAGTTCTGGTGTTGATCATGTTTTGCTCGCGGAAGAGGTTAGTCAACGAATCTGCGACATTCAGATCCGTATGTACTTTACAAATATCTATGTCTCCATCTTGAACATTTTGACGGATGGAGTTGAAACGACGCTTGATGTGCCTGGTCTTCTTGTGAAACCTGGGCTCCTTGGCAAGGGCAATAGCTCCAGTGTTGTCACAGAAGAGAGTGATTGGCCCCGACGCATTAGGTATGACTCCTAGGTCGGTGATGAACTCCTTCATCCATATTGCTTCATGCGCTGCCTCCGAGGCTGCCATGTACTCTGCTTCACATGTAGATCCCACCACGACGCTCTGCTTGCAACTGTACCAGCTTACTGCTCCACGATTCAACATATACACGTATCCGGTTTGTGACTTAGAGTCATCCAGATCTGTGTTGAAGCTAGCATCGACGTAACCCTTTACGACGAGCTCTTCGTCACCTCCATAAACGAGAAACATGTCCTTTGTCCTTTTCAGGTACTTCAGGATATTCTTGACCGCTGTCCAGTGTTCCCTGCCGGGATTACTTTGGTACCTTCCTACCAAACTTACGGCAAGGTTTACATCAGGCCTGGTACACAACATGGCATACATAATAGATCCTATGGCTGAAGCATAGGGGATGACACTCATCTCTTCTTTATCTTCTGCCGTGGTCAGGCATTGAGCCGAGCTCAATCTCACACCTTGCAATACAGGCAAGAACCCTTTCTTGGACTGATCCATTTTGAACTTCTTCAATATCTTATCACGGTATGTGCTTTGTGAAAGACCTATGAGGCGTCTCGATCTATCCCTATAGATCTTGATGCCTAATATGTAAGCAGCTTCTCCAAGGTCCTTCATTGAAAAACACTTATTCAAGTAGGCCTTAATGCTGTCCAAAAGTTTTATATCATTTCCCATCAAAAGTATGTCATCTACATATAATATGAGAAATGCTACAGAGCTCCCACTCACTTTCTTGTAAACGTAGGCTTCTCCGTAAGTCTGCATAAACCCAAACGCTTTGATCATCTCATCAAAGCGAATGTTCCAACTCCGAGATGCTTGCACCATCCCATAAATGGATCGCTGGAGCTTGCATACTTTGTTAGCATTCTTAGGACCAACAAAACCCTCCGGCTGCATCATATACAGTTCTTCCTTAAGATGGCCGTTAAGGAATGCCGTTTTGACGTCCATCTACCATATCTCATAATCATAGCATGCGGCAATTGCTAACATGATTCGGACGGACTTCAGCTTCGCTACGGGAGAGAAAGTCTCATCGTAGTCAACCCCTTGAACTTGCCGATAACCCTTAGCGACAAGTCGAGCTTTATAGATGGTAACATTACCATCCGCGTCCGTCTTCTTCTTAAAGATCCATTTGTTTTCTATCGCTCGCCGATCATCGGGCAAGTCTGTCAAAGTCCATACTTTGTTTTCATACATGGATTCTATTTTGGATTGCATGGCTTCAAGCCATTTGTTGGAATCTGGGCCCGCCATTGCTTCTTCATAGTTCGAAGGTTCACCGTTGTCTAACAACATGATTTCCAAGACAGGGTTGCCATACCACTCTGGTGTGGAACGTGTCCTTGTGGACCTACGAAGTTCAGTAGCAACTTGATCCGAAGTACCTTGATCATCATCATTAATTTCCTCTCCAGTCGGTGTAGGCATCACAGGAACATTTTCCTGAGCTGCACTACTTTCCGGTTCAAGAGGTAGTACTTCATCGAGTTCTACTTTCCTCCCACTTACTCATTTCGACAAAAACTCTTTTTCCAGAAAGGATCCGTTCTTGGCAACAAAGATCTTGCCTTTGGATCTAAGGTAGAAGGTATACCCAATGGTTTCCTTAGGGTATCCTATGAAGACGCATTTTTCCGACTTGGGTTCGAGCTTTTCAGGTTGAAGTTTCTTGACATAAGCATCGCATCCCCAAACTTTTAGAAACGACATCTTAGGTTTCTTCCCAAACCATAATTCATACGGTGTCGTCTCAATGGATTTAGACGGAGCCCTATTTAAAGTGAATGTAGTTGTCTCTAGAGCGTATCCCCAAAATGATAGCGGTAAATCGGTAAGAGACATCATAGATCGCACCATATCCAATAGAGTGCGATTACGATGTTCGGACACACCGTTACGCTGAGGTGTTCCAGGCGTTTTGAGTTGTGAAACGATTCCACATTTCCTTAAGTGCGTACCAAATTCGTGACTTAAATATTCTCCTCCACGATCTGATCGTAAGAACTTTATCTTTCGGTCACGTTGATTCTCTACCTCATTTTGAAATTCCTTGAACTTTTAAAAGGTCTCAGACTTGTGTTTCATCAAGTAGACATACCCATATCTACTCAAGTCATCAGTGAGAGTGAGAACATAACGATAACCTCTGCAAGCCTCAACGCTCATTGGACCGCACACATCGGTATGTATGATTTCCAATAAGTTGGTTGCTCGCTCCATTGTTCTGGAGAACGGAGTCTTGGTCATTTTGCCCATGAGGCATGGTTCGCATGTGTGAAATGATTCATAATCGAGAGACTCTAAAAGTCCATCAACGGAACTTCTTCATGCGCTTGACACCAATGTGACCAAGGCGGCAATGCCACAAGTATGTGGGACTATCATTATCAACTTTACATCTTTTGGTATTCACACTATGAATATGTGTAACATTACGTTCGAGATTCATTAAGAATAAACCATTGACCATCGGGGCATGACCATAAAACATATCTCTCATATAAATAGAAAAACCATTATTCTCGGATTTAAATGAGTAGCCATCTCGTATTAAACGAGATCCAGATACAATGTTCATGCTCAAACTTGGCACTAAATAACAATTATTGAGGTTTAAAACTAATCCAGTGGGTAAATGTAGAGGCAGCGTGCCGACGGCGATCACATCGACCTTGGAACCATTCCCGACGCACATTGTCACCTCGTCCTTCGCCAGTCTCTGCTTATTTCGCAGCTCCTGCTGTGAGTTACAAATATGAGCAATGGCACTGGTATAAAATACCCAGGAGTTACTACAAGTACTGGTAAGGTACACATCAATTACATGTATATCACATATACCTTTAGTGTTGCCGGCCTTCTTGTCCGCTAAGTATTTGGGGCAGTTCCGCTACCAGTGACCCTTCCCTTTGCAATAAAAGCACTCAGTCTCAGGCTTGGTTCCATTCTTTGGCTTCTTCCCGATAACTGGCTTACCGGGTGCGGCAACATCCTTGCCGTCCTTCTTGAAGTTCTTCTTACCCTTGCCCTTCTTGAACTTAGTGGTTTTATTGACCATCAACACTTGATGTTCCTTCTAGATTTCTACCTCTGCTGACTTCAGCATTGAAAATACTTCAGGAATAGTTTTCACCATCCCCTGCATATTGTAGTTCATCACAAAGCTCTTATAGCTCGGTGGGAGCGACTGAAGGATTCTGTCAATGACCGTCTCGTCCGGGAGGTTAATGTCCAGCTCGGACAGGCGGTTGTGCAACCCAGACATTTTGAGTATGTGCTCACTGACAGAACTATTTTCCTCCATCTTACAACTATAGAACTTGTCAGAGACTTCATATCTCTCGACCCGCGCGTGAGCTTGGAAAACCATTTTCAGCTCCTCGAACATCTCATATGCTCCGTGTTGCTCAAAACGCTTTTGGAGCCCCGGTTCTAAGCTGTAAAGCATGCCGCACTGAACGAGGGAGTAATCATCAGCACGTGACTGCCAAGCGTTCATAACATCTTGGTTCTCTGGGATGGGTGCTTCACCTAGCGGTCCTTCTAGGACATATGCTTTCTTGGCAGCTATGAGGATGATCCTCAGGTTCCGGACCCAGTCCGTATAGTTGTTGCCATCATCTTTCAGCTTGGTTTTCTCTAGGAACGCGTTGAAGTTCATGTTGACATGAGCGTTGGCCATTTGATCTACAAGACATTTTTGCAAAGATTTTAGACTAAGTTCATGATAATTAAGTTCATCTAATCAAATTATTTAATGAACTCCCACTCAGATTTGACATCCCTCTAGTCATCTAATTGTTACATGATCCGAGTCGACTAGGCCGTGTCCGATCATCACGTGAGACGGATTAGTCATCATCAGTGAACATCTCCATGTTGATCGTATCTTCCATACGACTCATGTTCGACCTTTCGGTCTCTGTGTTCCGAGGCCATGTCTGTACATGCTAGGCTCGTCAAGTTAACCTAAGTGTTTTTGCATGTGTAAAACTGTCTTACACTCGTTGTATGTGAACGTAGGAATCTATCACACCCAATCATCTCGTGGTGCTTCAAAACGACGAACTTTAGCAACGACGCACAGTTAGGGGGAACACTTTCTTGAAATTATTATGAGGGATCATCTTATTTACTACCGTCGTTCTAAGTAAACAAGATGCATAAACATAATAAACATCACATGCAATTAAATAGTAGTGACATGATATGGCCAATATCATATAGCTCCTTTGATCTCCATCTTTGGGGCTCCATGATCATCTTCGTCACCGGCATGACACCATGATCTCCATCATCATGGTCTCCATCATCGTGTCTCCATGAAGTTGCTCGCCAACTATTACTTCTACCAGGGGTGGACGCATGTTGAGTGCTGTGGGGGCAACTGCCCCCACTCGATTTTTCACGTACGCTATATCGATCCTCTGCCTAGCTTCGTGTGCCCCCGCTTGGCCCATTATGTTGCCCCCACTCAGCCCACTTTATTGTTTTTTCTACAAAGCCCATCATACCATAAATCTGTAGGAGCAGCCCACATCCGAGAAAGAACAACCTACGATCGCAAAACTCGACTTGATCGAACCCTTCGGTCCTACTTCACGCACGAGACGCAGGCATCCACGTTCTCCAAAAAAATGAATCCAAGACGCAGGAACCGCGCAACCGGTGGCTCGCCGCCAGCAATTAGCGTCAGCGACTTGCCTTTGTCTGGCCCTCGTGGCCTTGCAAGACGACGCTGCAGCACAGGCCGATCACCAGTTCTGCAATTCTCTCAATCTAATTGGCATCGAGGTAAGCTGTATGGGTCATCTAGGGTTTTCTTGTTTAATTTTTTTGTTTGCTTGCAATTTTTATATATGTTAAAAATCATGTTAGTCTGATCAATTTGTGTGTATAGATTTGCCAATTTAAGTGACTAGATCTATCCAAACAATTTTTGTACAACCTGCAAATTTTAATGTGCTACTTTTTACTTACAAGTAAAATTGTCTAGTCTGAATCGATACACTCAAATTTGATTTGGATCATCTGTTATACCTAGTTCCCAGAACACTTCATCTTCAGGTATGATGTTTGGCAATTCGAGGATTCATTTAAAGTTTTAGTTGATGGCACTTAAATGCGTAGGAAAGCTAATGGTGAGGTTTTTTCAAGAATTAACAACCTCGCTTGATTCGAACAAACTTCCTAGGGTCCATCCAAAAGTAAGAGGATTGTAGATTTGATGGTCTATAGACTTATAAAGCTATCACTTCTCAGCTATGAAGATTCTGGAGAATGCTCTACGTAAGAAAATCAATGATATTTTATAAACCATAACTATGTTAGCTTTGTAGAAAATGAATTCTTGAACAAAATTTCTAATTTAGTGTAAGTCAAATGTTTTCATGAGGTGAAGATCACCATGGGACAGAAGGAAATTAGTGTGCTAAAGCTCTTTTCTTTTGTAATACCGATATCCTTCAATGTTTTCATTCTACCCTGATTTGATTTTTCTCTCCCTTGCAGGTTATAGGTTATATTGTTAGAAAAATGTGTCAATGTCCCCTATAGCAACTTCAGAATAAGGTACTGACATATTCATGCAAGTCATTTTGCTTCACATCATTACTTTTATTTCACTTTACAATGAACTTGGTTATCGTGTGGAGAATGAACTAGTTATCTTGTGCCCATATTTTAGTTTATATGGGTGTTTGTCTTGTTGATTCATGAATATGGTCATGAATTATTGCCCCCTCTCAAGTTTTTTCCTGGGTCCGCCCCTGACTTCTACTACTATGGCTAACGGTTTAGCAATAAAGTAAAGTAATTACATGGCGTTAAATCATTGACACGCAGGTCATACAATAATTAAGACAACTCCTATGGCTCCTGCCGGTTGTCATACTCATCGACATGCAAGTCGTGATTCCTATTACAAGAACATGATCTCATACATCACAATATATCATTCATCATTCATCACAACTTTTGGCCATATCACATCACAAGGCAATTGCTGCAAAAACAAGTTAGACGTCCTCTAATTGTTGTTGCATCTTTTACGTGGCTGCAATAGGGTTCTAGTAAGAACGTTTTCTTACCTACGAATAACCACAACGTGATTTGTCAACTTCTATTTACCCTTCATAAGGACCCTTTTCATCGAATCCGCTCCAACTAAAGTGGGAGAGACAGACACCCGCTAGCCACCTTATGCAACTAGTGCATGTCAGTCGGTGGAACCTGTCTCACGTAAGCGTACGTGTAAGGTCAGTCCGGGCCGCTTCATCCCACAATACCGCTGAAGCAAAATAAGACTAGTAGTGGCAAGAAAGTTGACAACATCTACGCCCACAACAGATTTGTGGTCTACTCGTGCAATAGAGAACTACGCATAGACCTAGCTCATGATGCCACTGTTGGGGAACGTTGCATAAAATAAAAAAATTCCTACGTTCACCAAGATCCATCTATGAGTTCATCTAGCAACGAGAGAGGGGAGTGCATCTACATACCCTTGTAGATCGTCAGCGGAAGCGTTCAAGAGAACGGGGTTGAGGGAGTCGTACTCGTCGTGATCCAAATCACCGGAGATCCTAGCGCCGAACGGACGGCACCTCCGCGTTCAAAACACGTACGGTCAGCGTGACGTCTCCTCCTTCTTGATCCAGCAAGGGGGAAGGAGAGGTTGATGAAGATCCAGCAGCACGACGGCGTGGTGGTGGATGCAGCAGGGTTCCGGCAGAGCTTCGCCGAGCTTCTGCGAGAGGGAGAGGTGTAGCAGGGGAGAGGGAGGCACCAAGACTTCAGGGTGCGGCTGCCCTCCCTCCCCTCCTTTTATATAGGCCCCCTGGGGGGGCGTCGGCCCTGGAGATGGGATCTCCCAAGGGGGGGCGGCGGCCAGGGGGGTGGAGTGCCCCCCAAGGCAAGTGGAGGCGCCCCCCCACCCTAGGGTTTCCAACCCTAGGCGCAGGGGGGGCCCAAGGGGGGCGCACCAGCCCACCATGGGATGGTCCCCTCCCCACTTCAGCCCACGGGGCCCTCCGGGATAGGTGGCCCCACCCGATGGACCCCCAGGACCCTTCCGGTGGTCCCGGTACAATACCGGTGACCCCCAAAACTCTCCCGATGGCCGAAACATCACTTCCTATATATAATTCTTTACCTCCGGACCATTCTGGAACTCCTCGTGACGTCCGGGATCTCATCCGAGACTCCGAACAACTTTAGGTTTGCTGCATACTCATATCTCTACAACCCTAGCGTCACCGAACCTTAAGTGTGTAGACCCTACGGGTTCGGGAGACACGTAGACATGACCGAGATGGCTCTCCGGTCAATAACCAACAGCGGGATATGGATACCCATGTTGGCTCCCACGTGCTCCTCGATGATCTCATCGGATGAACCACGATGTCGAGGATTCAAGCACCCCGTATACAATTCCCTTTGTCAATCGGTATTTTACTTGCCCGAGATTCGATCGTCGGTATCCCAATACCTCGTTCAATCTCGTTACCGGCAAGTCACTTTACTCGTACTGTAATGCATGATCCCGTGACCAGACACTTGGTCACCTTGAGCTCATTATGATGATGCATTGCCGAGTGGGCCCAGAGATACCTCTCCGTCATACGGAGTGACAAATCCCAGTCTCGATCCGTGTCAACACAACAGACACTTTCCGAGATATCTGTAGTGCACCTTTATAGTCACCCAGCTACGTTGTGACGTTTGGTACACCCAAAGCACTCCTACGGTATCCGGGAGTTACACGATCTCATGGTCTAAGGAAAAGATACTTAACATTGGACAAGCTCTAGCAAAATGAACTACACGATCTTGTGCTATGCTTAGGATTGGGTCTTGTCCATCACATCATTCTCCTAATGATATGATCCTGTTATCAATGACATCCAATGTCCATAGTCAGGAAACCATGACTATCTGTTGATCAACGAGCTAGTCAACTAGAGGCTCACTAGGGACATATTGTGGTCTATGTATTCACATGTGTATTACGATTTCCGGATAATACAATTATAGCATGAATAAAAGACAATTATCATGAACAAGGAAATATATTAATAATCCTTTTGTTATTGCCTCTAGGGCATATTTCCAACACATATAACATCTACGCATAAAACCTAGGCTCGGATGCCACTATTGGGGAACGTAGTAATTTCAAAAAATTTCCTACGCACACGCAAGATCATGGTGATGCATAGCAACGAGAGGGGGAGTGTATCTTCATACCCTTGAAGATCGCTAAGCGGAAGCGTTTATCAACGTGGTTGATGTAGTCGTACGTCTTCATGATCCGACCGATCCAAGTACCGAACGCACGACACCTCCGAGTTCTGCACACGTTCAACTTTATGACGTCCTCGCCTTCTCGATCCAGCAAGACGGGCGAAGTAGTAGATGAGTTCCGGCAGCACGACGGCATGGTGATGGTGTTGGTGAAGAACAATCTCCGCAGGGCTTCGCCTAAGCACTACGGAAACTATGACTAAGGATAAACTAGAGGGGACGGGGTTGCCGGCACACGGCTTGGTATTTCTTTATCTCTCTTTGGTGCTAGCCCCGCCCCTCTATTTATATGTTGAGCCCTGGGGTCAAAATTTGGAGCAAAAGCCTACTCAAAGTCGTTTTTTCCCGAAAGGCAAGAGTCCCACTCGGACTCCAGGACCAAACGCCACAATCCTTGGCGTCTGGCCCAGACACCATGGGCCTCGGCGTCTGGCCCAGGGCTAGACGCCAGGGTCTCCGGCGTTTGGCCCCCTGGCCTCCGCAAAACTCCTTTTGCACCGACTTATAGCCCCGTGGGCCTGACCCCTTGGCCTAACCATATCATCCAATATATGAATCTTTACCTCCGGACTATTCCGGAGCTCCTCGTCATGTCCGTGATCTCATCCGGGACTCCGAACAACATTCGGTCACCAACATACATAACTCATATAATACTATGTCATCAACAAATGTTAAGCGTGCGGACCCTACGGGTTCGAGAACTATGTAGACATGACTGAGACATATCTCTGGTCAATAAGCAATAGCGGAACCTGGATGCCCATATTGGCTCCTACATATTCTATGAAGATCTTTATCGGTCAAACCACATAACAACATACGTTGTTCCCTTTGTCATCGATATGTTACTTGCCCGAGATTTGATCGTCGGTATCTCAATACCTAGTTCAATCTCGTTACCGACAAGTCTCTTTACTCGTTACGTAATGCATCATCCCGTAACTAACTCATTAGCTACATTACTTGCAAGGCTTATAGTGATGTGCATTACCGAGAGGGCCCAGAGATACCTCTCCGACAATCGGAGTGACAAATCCTAATCTCGAAATACGTCAACTCAACAAGTACCTTTGGAGACACCTGTAGAGCACCTTTATAATCACCCAGCTATGTTGTGACGTTTGGTAGCACTCAAAGTGTTCCTCCGGTAAGCGGGAGTTACATAATATCATAGTCATAGGAACATGTATAAGTCATGAAGAAAGCAATAGCAACATACTAAACGATCAAGTGGTAAGCTAACAGAATAGGTCAAGTCAATCACATCATTCTCCTAATGATGTGATCCCGTTAATCAAATGACAACTCATTTCTATGGTTAGGAAACTTAACCATCTTTGATTAACGAGCTAGTCAAGTAGAGGCATACTAGTGACACTATGTTTGTCTATGTATTCACACATGTATTATGTTTCCGGTTAAAACAATTCTAGCATGAATAATAAACATTTATCATGAAATAAGGAAATAAATAATAACTTTATTATTGCCTCTAGGGCATATTTCCTTCACCTGAAACATATGATCGTCATCCACATCTTCTCAAAAAATGCTCGCGCACTGGATTCATGGTGTCGGATCAAACATGATGAACTGATTCTCCTCGGATGTGTGTTCATTTGTCACCCGACGCTCCTCAATTTCAAGCCTATGCCTCCACCTCTTCATGGCGTCGCCTGCACTCTTGCGTACCATCCCACCTCATCATCTTCTCTTGGATCTTCTTCTCCCTCATCTCAAGCTTTTCTTACTTCCTCTTCTCCGTGTACTCATTCCTTGTCCTCATTGAGACACTAATCTTTCTTTTCATCACCTCCACCTCTCCTTATCTCTTGAGTTTCTCCTTTGTTACCTTCCTCTCGTCGGATGGATCCGTGACAGAGGCCGGAGTGGGACATCTAGGCACCCTTTCCTCTCCATCACCATCATCATCTTCACCATCGTCCATCTCATAAGAGGAATTGTGCACTCCAGTTTTTGGAGAGCCGTCTTCTACTTCACGTTGCCTTCCAAGAGATTTCAACAATGTAGGAGGCCAACACAATTTGCCCTTTGACATGGCCACTTCTTGTGCCTCTCTTGGGCTATATAATCCTAAAAGATACAAATGTTCAAATTGATGTGAATGCTCAATAAAATGCAAATGTGGCAATAAAAAATAACAAGATTTCTTACATATTGCTCAATGGTGACACTGCTAGGAGAAGCATGCTTAACTTTCTCCAAACAACCAACCCAACAATTGCACATCTTTTGAATCGCACCCCATCAATTTATGAGAGATTTGAGGGTACGTTTCTTTGGATGCCCAAGGTGATGTTTGAAATGCTCCTTGATGCGCTTCCAATACTTTGCACTTATTTGATCTTTTCTGGCAACCACATCGAGAGAGATCTTTTGTCACCCCCTCACAACAACAATATCATCACTCGCGGTGTAGCTTTTAGTCCGGATTGCTTTCTTCCTTGACAAGCTGGAGGGTTGGGATTGATCAAATTTTGTATATCGGTTGTCCGCATCCATTTGATCTATATGTGATGCGCCCACAACATCAAAATCATTTGTGCCACTGGACTCACCCATCATACTCTCGATAAACGATTCTTCCTTGATGGTCGATCCCCCCAGAATCACAAAATCCTCGCTAAATCACAAACATTGCACATTTGCCAACATTTTTCCACAATCATCTCGCATTCGATTGAACAAACTGGATACAAGCAAACTATCACTTTTTTTTATCTTCATCGTCGTTTCGCCCGCATCGGACTGGGAAGGCGCCCGAGTTTCACCCGCTGGTGGGATGAAAAGAGGAGGGGCTCGAGCGTTGTCCGGCGTCTTCTTATTATATTTCTTCATTGGTGGTTGTGCGACACAAACAGGGGAAGGCCAATGCATGCGGTCACATAGGGGTTGTCACCTCTAAGCCTGACTCATCACCGACAGGATGGACGAGGTATTTGCCTAGGTGGTGGTGAACCGCAGGCAAAGGCACAACGATCGTTGAAGTCATGGGATCGGCATAGGTGGCACTACGGCGAGGGAGGGGAGGTGGCAGCGCAGGCGGGACGAGCAGACGGGGAAATGTCACTCGCGCCAAACCATTTTTGAGATGTAATACGCCCTAAATACCCTCTCCCCAACTGCTAAATATGGCGGCTTGTATGCTCAATTGGAGCAGCCTCCAAAAAGTATGCCGGATGGCGACTTTGCTAGACCTCGTGGTTTTAGCCAGAATTGTCGTGCTGACGATTGTTATTGCGATCGGGCAGTTTTACGGCAACTCCATTCGAGTTGCTTGCTCTAGGTCATCTAACCTGTGTGAGCTGTCAAATTCAATATTGGCTGACTTGAAGTTGGTAACTCACTAACTCTCTATGAGTCGTCAAATTTCAGATAAGGACGTGCTACAGTGCATACCTGCGGATGGTACAGGATGACCAGGAGAGCTATTGCAGTGTTGAACAGGTCGTGTACAGTAAAAATGATCTGGATCACTCAATTTAGATCCGGCGGTTCAGAGTGATCCAAGTTACCTGTGAACTTGGCCACACAAAGTCAGCCAAACCGAGGCCGTGCTAGACTAGTGCCGACAGAAAACAGTGCCATGTTCATCGGCAGAGACAGATACTGCAGCACAACAACGTGCAAGTCCTACAATGACAGGCCCATGTGCGGGCCGAATTCATGGCAAAGACAATGACTGAAACTAATTGGTGTAAACTCGCAAGATTGCTCTTCTGTGCCTGATGGGTTGTTCACGACCATTAACCGCAATCAGCCACTCAAAAAGTAATAGTATCAATTCATCTAAGCTTTTCTACCATTGACATTTACAGCTGAAGTCCTTGAGCAGTCAGAAATTCTATATATATGGGGGTAAAGAAGAGCACCACAAGCTGCTGAGCCAGAAGAGTCCCTACAAGCTGCCTGTTCGTTCATTCCCTCGGTCGCTTCCAGCTGAAACCCGGCCCGGTCATCTCTTAACAAAATGTAAAATTTGCCACCACAAATTTCCTTCAATGTCGGGCTCGGGGCCATCAGCAGCAGACATGGATGATCAGTAACACCAAAAAGGGGTCAGGCGCCACCGGTTCCCTCATCGCTATCTCATGTTGCAGCACCATGGTCTCCCAGCCTGCAGCTTGTCCCACAAACACAGCATCTGCCTCGGTGATTGGTAATGCGCGGTGTAGTAGTCGTCGATGCATCCGAACTGACAGAACTTGACGCTGTGCACGTATTCGACGGGCCTGGTGTGGTTGAAACGCCCCACCCACATTCCCATGCTCACGTCTTCCATTTTGAAGAGCTGCACAGCAAGCAAAATGTGAATTAGTCATCTTCTTTTTATTACCAGAAGAAACGAACTCGTGGTCTGTCCACGTTTTTATGTTCAGATTCTCTTCTTTCCAACCCGGTTCAAGTTATCTTGTGCATGGAAATCTGCACAGTTTTTTAATATGGTTTTACGGCTGTTCCACTGGGAGCACAAACATAATCTGGTGAAATTCTGGTTCATTCTGGTGGTATGCAAATTGTTGACTAATTTCTGTAGCATGCGGGCCAGAAGCATTTGTCTGAACTTACCCTTAATTTATGATCTGTAAATTCTGAAACAATAGAATCTGCGATATCAGCAGATATAACATATCCAGGACCATTTGCATATGTTGGATAATCCTCTTCTGGCCACTCCTGTCAAGTAGAGTACAATAGAAAAGCAGAGATAAGAAATATGTGCATTTACTGCGGACACCGTACACTGCTTTTGGTTAATGGGGTAACTTGATTGGAACTTAAAGTGGAAAAGCATAATAGACGTGTCTAGTATTCAGATAGTACTACCTGTTGAAATTCAGAGTAATTACCTACTGGAAAATATGAAATTATGACAGGAAGTCTGAGGCAGCACACACTAACTTTGAGAGTAAAGTTGTGCATTCTTCCTACAGATTTATTCAGGCTCTAGCAAGCAACAAAGCAAACTGTCCTACTGGAAGGAACTAATGACTGCATCTTTTATAGCAACTTTGGCTCATACATAAATTACAGCAAGGGGCAAGTACGAGAACTCATCTATTTTAAATAAGAACAGAAAGTTAAATAACTTCTGGACTGTTTGCTACAGCAATGTAGAGAAGCACTAACTTAATAAACCGATGAAAAAAAAGGACAATCATTATGAAATCAACTCTTCAAGTTTACCTCGTAAGTAACAGCCCATTTCCCAATGCGCAATGGATTGTGGCGATAATTCATGTTCCCTATATAAAGACTTCTACCGGTCGGTATTTTCTTAACTTCAGCCATTACTGCATCAAGTCTAACAAAAGTATCATCATCACATTTCATTATATATTTCGCAGAGACGGCACGGACCTGAGAGAAAAAGGGTTCATTGGTGGCAAATAGTCAATACAGAGACTTAATTAGCAAATTTGAAAATGGGTACTAGCTCTTACACATACCCCATATTCGCATATGGCAACCGTCTTCAGAACAACCAGATCATAGCTGTCCATGAATGGCACAATGACAATGTCCCCAAAAAATTCTGCTTCCTTTTTCAACTCAAGATTCACTTCCTTTCTGGCATGCTGCAGATAAGGTAATTGAAAAGCTCAAGCCCATAGATAGTGGAGTACACAGGTAGGAATTACTAAGCCATAGATTGAGTCAACAAAAATTACCAGCGCAACAAAAAATCGAGCGACGACATTCGAAGTCTTCTGAGCAGCAGACATCCATGTCTTGCGAGCAGCCATACGCTCTGCAAAATGGTTGCCTGCTGACAGGATGCCGATGAATATCTCGGCTGGTTCTTCTGGCAGGGGAGGGGCCTGCCAAGCTGGAAACATCTCAAGGTGTTTCTGCGGTGCAAAGCTAGGATGTGTAGTGGGCAAAGTCCCCGCAAACACTGATTGCACATCAAGGTCCCCATTCAATGATAGGCCAGTAGCATCCTCAAGCCCAAACCCCTGCAAACACCACCAGAGACAAAAGTTAGCCGCAGTGCCCCACCATTTTAACATCTAATTATGCTTCTCGTATCTTGATGCGCAGAGAGTTGACACTTACGATGCGGTACGGGAATGACGTCACATGCCGGCCATCAACATTCACATGATATCCCTCCAATCCAGCGGTGAGAGTAAGAACAAAGAGGCGGTCCTCCACAAATGGGTATGGCCAAGAACTAGAAACCTTCTTGGTGCGGCCAATGAGGTGATTCAACCACCATGTGGTCTTGGACTCGTTGGACTGATCTTCGTCCTGAATCCACTTCTCACACTTGACCATCCCATCCACTGAACAACAATTCAATCAATTTTATCTATCTATCGTACAGCCAAAACAATCAATAACAGAGTAGCTAAACAGTACTAGTATGATCAGTCAGGCAACAAACAAAGAGAAAACAGGGTGTAGCATACCAGTCTCCTCGTCGGCACGGGACATCCAGCCCTCGCATCGGATCGAGGTGCCCCACTGCATGCGGTAGCAGGTGTTCTGCTCGATGATGGGCTTGCCGCTCCAGTCGCCGCGGAGGCGGGGGTTGAAGTGGAGGATCCTGGGCGGGTCCTCGCCGTCCACGGTCTTAAGCCCCTGCAGCTCCATCATGAACTGGGAGACCATGAGCGGCTCCTCCCCCTCCCTGAGCTGCGCGATCTTGGGGTCCCGCTCGGGGTGCGCGGCGTACGGCGTGGCGGCGACGGTGATGTAGGACCCCAGCGTGAGCCCGCAGGGGAGCTCCACGGTCCGGCCCCGGGCCCGGAACTCGTCGCCGGCGAGCACGATGGAGTGCGGGCACTTGGCCCTGTCCTCGTCGTCCAGCGGGTCCGGCAGGGAGGCGCCCCCGAGGGCGTAGAGGTCGGCGAAGACGCGGGCCCCGGCGGCGGCGGCCTCGGCGGCGGCCTTGCGCAGCGAGCCGCCGGCGCGGGAGGAGTTGAGGCGGCCGAGGTCGAGCCCGGAGACGATCCCCGACGGCGCCGCCTCGAGGGCCTCGCGGTGCGCGCGCACGGAGGGCCGCGCCGGCGCGCCCCGCCCGCCCGCCGCGTCGTCGCCGTCGACGTGCAGGTGGCGCGCCCCCGCCCCCGCGGCGCCGGGCAGGGGCAGGGAGGGCGGCGAGGCGAGGAGCACCTGGAAGAGCGCGTAGGCGAGGAGGAAGAGGGCCGCGAAGGCCTGGAGCGCGCGGCGGCGGGAGGACGCTGACGCGCCGGCCGCCATCCCCGCCGGTGGCCTCCGCATTGCGCCCGCAAACCCTAACCCTAGGGGGGGGGAGCAGGCAGGGGGGGCGGCCGGAGCAGAGAGGGGCGCAACGCAACGCGGCGCGGCCCACGGAGGGGTGATGGATGGAAAGGGGACGGGAAAGCCGAGGCCGCGGGACGGGCGTGGTACGTGTCCGCCGCGTTGTTCTGAAGAGATGATCGACGGTTTCCGCCTCGTTCAAACCGATGCAGGGCGCATTATTCTAGCGCTAGTTTATTGTGAAAAGCAGCGCGCCTAATTTACTCCGTTGCGCGCACACAGTGGGTTCGGCAGGCGGGGGGAGGGTTGCGTTGCCTGGGCTGGGCGCACGGTGGATCGGCCTGCTGCCGTGCCGTGTACGTGGGGGCGCTGGTGTGCGTGGCGCTGTGGACTGAGTGTGTGGACGACGAGGGGTGAACGTACGCGTGGGGTAAAGCGGCGCGCGCCGGCGCTGGGGTGGGGGTGGGCTTGGAGCGGGCGAAGCATCCCTTGCGGTTGGGTTGACCGGTGCTCACCTGGGTCGGCCGTTGAACATTCGCTGCTAGTAAATCCAAACGGAATGATTCCATGGAGCGATACGGTCCCGGAAGGTTTACATCTTGTTGCACGGGGGTGGACGGCCGGCCGTTTCTATGTGCGCCCCCCGTCTTTGTTTGGATTTGTCCGTTTGATTTGAGAAACCTAACGAGGGAACGTTCTCTGATTGGTCTTGACGAGCGAACGGCACGGCATGGCATGAATGTGGTGCGAGGAGGGAGATGGCACCGTCGAGGCGTCGGTGCCTCTTTTTTTTTTTGACTTGCTACCGGCAAAAGAAGCGGTTCGAGGGGGAATGGAATGAGGCGCTGATGGTGAGCACGGCGAGGGTGGAGGAACATTGCCTCGGGTCAGTGTTTGTGTTGTGGTGTCTATGGTGTGCATTGGCTTGTATGGTTGATGTTGCTTTATATGTAAAGCGGGGCCAAAGCTTTTCCGGTAGTGGAAGATTAGAGCTGTTGTGAATGTCTCATCTTTACGTTCATCCTTACCATTGCACCACTCGCGGATCATTGCACATGACTGCCTTTGTGTCTGTCATGCTCGAGTGTCGTCCTCATGGTTGGCGGCAGATCTCCATCCATGAGATAAGACGAATTTTACGACGAGATGTCAAAACCCTCTTGAAAGGATCGGTATAGTCGACTAGACGAGGTGAATAGGAGACTACAAATTGTAAGCTTAATTGCCAACTTTAGGAATATGCGGGTAAAGCAGGTTCTCTAGAATGTGGTGCCAGGAGGAGAGTGTTAGAAAGATGGCGTCGTCGAGGTGTTGATGCCTTGACTTGCTATGAGCAAAAAAGGTGGTGTTGGTGTGAGGGAATGAGGCGTTGATGGTGAGTACAATGAGGGTGGACGAACATTGTTGATAGAGCGAGGGATGGTCCGGAGGAGGTGGCAGTTGTTAGGGCATGTCTCTCTCTAAGTAGTTTTGGTGATTGATGACAATGCTTTTGCGGACTAATCGTGTGCGTTGAGTTTTTCAGAGATTCATTCATTAGCACGAGACGATTCTTTCCCCTCGGAGCTTTAAGTGAAGACGGTGTAATCTCTTTCGTTTCGGTTTTGGTGGACTTGAGTCGTAGGAGACACCGTACTATCAAGAGGGGGTCCGCAGTGGAAAGGCTAGGGTGGAATCAACACATACACTTCTCTTTTGCACCCCCAGCTCATTTCCTCTCCTTGGAGTTTGTCGTTTTGTTGGAAGTGGAGATTGTGAGGAGATAGCGTAGTACCGCCACCAGCGCGGTAGTACCGCCCATGGTCCTCAAGGTGCAGTACCGTTGTCCTACAACGGTAGTACCGCTTGGGTGCATCAGCGGCAGTACCGTCCTGGTTTGGCACTGCTACCGCCTCGATTCGAGGATGTCTCTTCTCATGTCGGGTTATGCGGCAGTAGTAGCGGCAGTAGCAGCGGTAGTACCGCTTGGGTGCATCAGCGGCAGTACCGTCCTGGTTCGGCACTACTACCGCCTCGATTCGAGGATGTCTCTTCGCATGTCGGGTTATGTGGCAGTAGCAGCGGTAGTACCGCTTGGGTGCATCAGCGGCAGTACCGTCCTGGTTTGGCACTGCTACCGCCTCGATTCGAGGATGTCTCT
>NC_041389.1:649425314-649471864 GCF_002162155.2 Triticum dicoccoides
TGCATCAGCGGCAGTACCGTCCTGGTTCGGCACTACTACCGCCTCGATTCGAGGATGTCTCTTCTCATGTCGGGTTATGTGGCAGTAGCAGCGGTAGTACCGCTTGGGTGCATCGGCGGCAGTATCGTCCTGGTTCGGCACTGCTACCGCCTCGATTCGAGGATGTCTCTTCTCGTGTCGGGTTGTGCGGCAGTAGTAGCGGCAGTAGCAGCGGTAGTACCGCCCGTGAGTGGCAGTACCACAACTACCACCGCTACTAGTGACGCCCAAACCCTCTTTCTCTCTCCCGTTCTCCCTCTTATGCATCTGCTCTCAGTCTTCATGGTAGTACCGCTGGTGGTCGCGGTAGTACGCTGCTACCAGAAGTAGTACCGCTCCACTGAGCAGTAGTACCGCTCTGCGCGGGCTGAAGAGGGGGTAACAGTTGGATTGGTTCCCCCACTATAAAAGGAGGTCTTCTTCTCCAAGTTGACCTACCTCTTTTCCCCCAAGCTCCATTATTGCTCCAAAGCTCATTATCGCCTGATCTCTCTCCCTAGCTAATCAAACTTGTTGATTTTTTAGGGATTGGTTGAGAGGGCCCGGATCTACACTTCCACCAAGAGAAATTTGATTCCCCACACTAATCCCTTGCGGATCTTGTTACTCTTAGGTGTTTGAGCATCCTAGACGGTTGAGGTCACCTTGGAGCCACATTCCATTGTGGTGAAGCTCCGTAATATCGTTGGGAGCTTCCAATCAAGTTGTGGAGATTGCCCTAACCTTGTTTGTAAAGGTTCGGTCGCCTCCTTCAAGGGCACCACTAGTGGAATCACGGCATCTCGCATTGTGTGAGGGCATGAGGAAAATACGATGGTCCTAGTGGCTTCTTGGGGAGCATTTGTTGGGGAACGTAGCAGAAATTCAAAAATTTTCTACGCATCACCAAGATCAATCTATGGAGATACTAGCAACGAGAGAGGGGGGAGTGCATCTTCATACCCTTGAAGATCGCGATGCGGAAGCGTTACAAGAACGCGGTCGATGGAGTCGTTCATGAAGCAATTCAGATCGCGGCCGAATCTGATCTAAGCACCGAAGAACGGTGCCTCCGTGTTCAACACACGTACAACCCGGTGACGTCTCCCGTGCCTTGATCCAGCAAGGAGAGAGGGAGAGGTTGAGGAAGACTCCGTCCAGCAGCAGCACAACGGCATGGTGGTGATGGAGGAGCATGGCACTCCAGCAGGGCTTCGCCAAGCACTGCGAGAGACGAGGAGGGAGAGGGGTAGGGCTGGCCAGGGAGAGGAAAACTCATCCGTTGGGCAGCCCCAAGACCCCCATCATATATAGGGGAAGGGGAGAGGGGGCCGGCCCCCTCCAGATCCCATCTAGAGGGGAGGGGCGGCGGCCAGGAGGGGGAGACTTGCCCCCCAAGCAAGGTGCAGGCGCCCCCCTCCCCTAGGGTTTTCAACCCTAGGCGCCTTGGGCCCTTGGGGAGGGGCGCACCAGCCCACTAGGGGCTGGTTCCCTCCCATATTCAGCCCATTAAGTCCCCCGGGGTAGATGGCCCCACCCGGTGGACCTCCGGACACCTTTTGGTGGTCCCAGTACAATACCGATAACCCCCGAAACTATTCCGGTGACTGAAACTGGACTTCCCATATATAAATCTTTACCTCCGGACCATTCTGGAACTCGTCGTTGTGGAAAATATGAGATGGCTGTATATTATGTTGTTGTGTTGATCCGACCCTCGTAGGGGTATATATAGTAGTACAATATATGAGGGAGAGAGACTTGGGGTAGAGGGCAAGTCGTACACAGTTTAACCCTATCTATCTCTAACTCCTAATCTCTAACTTAAACATAATTATACTTCTAACATTCCCCCTCAGTCGTAGCGGGAGTGAAGCAGACGATTACGACTGAATTTGAAGTCTTGCGCTTCCGTCGTCTTCTCCGCTGCATCATCATCAACTAAGTCTCTGATGGGTTGGCACCTAGGGCGGTGACTGCGTCCCCTTCTGGTGCCTCCCTTGACTCTCCTCTATTCCCTCCCGCAGTCATAGCGGGAGTGGCGTGGACGCTGGTGACGACGCGGACGCTATTGACTGGAGTTGTTGTTGATGTGTTGTTGTAGACCAAGCCATTAATGTCGATGTCGAGATAGCCGATCATGGTGATGTAGCCGTGGTCAATGTAGTCGTCGTCGATGGTGTAGTAGTCGTCGATGATGAAGCCGCACAAAGCCGGAGGCACAAAAAATGTGCAATGACGAGCTGCAGACGTGGACAATGCACCTTGCGTATGTCAAAGGGTGCCGTCGGCGATGAGTCCACCGGTTTTGCCAAGACCAGAGGAAGCCCATCGAGCACACATCGGTTTTGCCAGAACCGTGTGGCTGTGTAGGGTCCTCACTGTAGTGACGCCGTGTCAATGCAGTTGTGTTGTCGTGGATGACGCGGTCGATGCCGTCGTCGTGACGTGGTCATTGCCGTTGTCGTGGTTGCGTCTTGCAGAAAAGTCTGTCAGAGGACGCTAGGTGTCCATCTCGTGGACAAGGCAGTGGCGGTGTGTTGACGAAGATGTTGGTGAAGACCACGTTAATGAAGACCTTGGCGATGAAGTGTCGGCGATGGCGTCGCAGTGGCGTGTCGACTATGATATGTCGCTTGAAGGCGTCCCTCGCGGTGACGAAGTGTCGATGTCGTGAGCCCGTGACTTGCTGAAGAAGACGATGACAATTGCACCTCGTTCCACATAGCTTGGTGTAGATCGCTTGGTGCGGGCGAGGGTGACAGGGTGTCCATGTGCGTCCGGTCGCCGGCTCGTACCTGTGATGATCTAATTTTCTGGGCGATGGCTCGGCTGGCGATGGAGAGTCGATGTAGCTCGAGCGCTGCAGTAGCTCGATGTAGGTCGCTCAGTGCGTTGGAGGTTGACGCCGGCGAAGTGCTCTCCCGTGATTTGAATCTGAGACACAGCGGCTCGGTGAATCTTTGCATGCATTGGCTGAAGGCCGTGTATGTTGATGGAGTAGATTCCTGGTCAGCTCCTGTTCCGATGCGGCCACATGAGCTACACCTATCCTGCATTGGAGTAAATTGCCGCAGGAGTGTCTGCTGCTTCACAGGCGTGTGCGTGCGAGGCCGCCACTGGAGGTCGAGCGGGTCGTCGGGTCGATAGAGCTGCAGACATGAAGAGTCGCATTCCGCAGGTGTCGGCCAGGAGAGCCCCATGCGAGATCATGGGAGGGGCGTGATCTTAGCCGCTTTGGCCGGGTCGCCTCTTCTTCGCTTAGCACCTGGTGTCTCGTGCTGATGCGATCTACGTTGCCTGCACCTGAGCTGGATGGAGTCCGCGCCGCCGCGGGCGTCGCTGATTGAAGCTGGGTCTCCGGTGATCTGTGGCTCTGGCTCGATCATGCACGCGGAGCAGTACGACGTTGAGTCATCCAGAAGCCACGTGATTCTGGATCAAGCTCACGGGATCGGCTCGAGGAAGACTCGGGTGCTCGATGTAGTTCTTGTACGGCTCGATGTAGGGCTGGGAGATGTGTCGTCTGTCGAGGTAGGATGGTGGCGCCGCCACCGCACGGATCTACTGGTTTTCTTCGTCGGATAAGATCAATCTAATAAGAATTTATCTGCCTAATAGAAAAAGAATTCAATCTAACTGAATACCGAAAATTGGAATTGACCTATTTTATGAAACTGATCTAATCTATGGAACCGATGTGATCTTTTGATCGATCGGGTGCCGCGCCCCTGGGGAGAGGAGATTAATCTCCCCGGGGGCGGCGTGCTGCGAAAGTGGTGGAAGGTCCTAAGATCGGCGTCGTGAGACTAACCGCTCTAATACCATGTGGAAAATATGAGATGGCTGAATATTATGTTGTTGTGTTGATCTGACCCTCGTAGGGGTATATATAGTAGTACAATATATGAGGGAGATAGACTTGGAGTAGAGGGCAAGTCGTACACAGTTTAACCCTATCTATCTCTAACTCCTAATCTCTAACTTAAACATAATTATACTTCTAACACTCGTGACGTCCGGGATCTCATCTGGGACTCCGAACAACATTCGATAACCACATACAAACTTCCTTTATAACCCTAGCATCATCGAACCTTAAGTGTGTAGACCCTACGGGTTCGGGAATCATGTAGACATGACCGAGACAGCTCTCTGGCCAATAACCAATAGCGGGATCTGGATACCCATGTTGGCTTCCACATGTTCCACGATGATCTCATCGGATGAACCATGATGTCAAGGATTCAAGCAATCCCGTATGCAATTCCCTTTGTCAATTGGTACGTTACTTGCCCGAGATTTGATCATCGGTATCCCAATACCTCGTTCAATCTCGTTACCGGCAAGTCACTTTACTTGTTCCGTAATGCATGATCCCGTGACTAACTACTTAGCCACATTGAGCTCATTATGATGATGCATTACCGAGTGGGCCCAGAGATACCTCTCCGTCATACGGAGTGACAAATCCCAGTCTCGATTCGTGCCAACCCAACAGACACTTTCGGAGATACCTGTAGTGTACCTTTATAGTCACCCAGTTACGTTGTGACGTTTGGTACACCCAAAGCACTCTTATGGTATCCGGGAGTTACACAATCTCATGGTCTAAGGAAATGATACTTGACATTAGAAAAGCTCTAGCAAACGAACTACACGATCTTGTGCTATGCTTAGGATTGGGTCTTGTCCATCACATCATTCTCCTAATGATGTGATCCCGTTATCAATGACATCCAATGTCCATGGTCAGGAAACCATGACCATCTGTTGATCAACGAGCTAGTCAACTAGAGGCTCACTAGGGACATGTTGTGGTCTATGTATTCACACATGCATTGCGGTTTCCAGTCAATACAATTATAGCATGAACAATAGACAATTATCATGAACAAGGAAATACAATAATAACCATTTTATTATTGCCTCTAGGGCATATTTCCAACAGTCTCCCACTTGCACTAGAGTCAATAGTTTACTTCACATCACTATGTGATTGTAATGAATCAACACCCACGGGGTTTGATCATATCTCACTTTGAAGAGAGGTTATTAGTCAACGGGTCTGAATCTTTCAGATCTGTGTGTGCTTTACAAATCTCTATGTCATCTCCTAGATGCAGCTACCACGCTCTATTTGGAGTTATTCCAAATAACTGTTCTACTATACGAATCCGGTTTACTACTCAGAATAATCCGGATTAGTGTCAAAGTTTGCATCGGCGTAACCCTTTACGATGAACTCTTTTACCACCTCCATAATCGAGAAAATTCCTTAGTCCACTAGTTACTAAGGATAACTTTGACCACTGTCCTGTGATCCATTCCTGGATCACTCTTGTACCCCTTGACTGACTCATGGCAAGGCACACTTTAGGTGCGGTACACAGCATAGCATACTGTAGAGCCTACGTCTGAAGCATAGGGGACGACCTTCGTCCTTTCTCTCTCTTCTGCCGTGGTCAGGTCTTGAGTCTTACTCAATTACTCACACCTTATAACACAACCAAGAACTCCTTCTTTGCCGATCTATTTTGAACTCCTTCAAAATCTTGTCACGGTATGTATTCATTTGAAAGTACTATTAAGCATTTTTTATCTATCTTTATAGATCTTGATGCTCAATGTTCAAGTAGCTTAATCCAGGTTTTCCATTGAAAAACACTTTTCAAATAATGTTATATGCTTTCTAGAAATTCTACATCATTTATGATCAACAATATGTCAACAACATATACTCATCAGAAATTCTATAGTGCTCCCACTCACTTCTTTGGAAATACAAGTTTCTCATAAACTTTGTATAAACCCAAAATCTTTGATCATCTCATCAAAGCGTATATTCCAACTCCGAGATGCTTACTCCAGTCTTAGAAGGATTGCTGGAGCTTTGCATACTTGTTAGCATCTTTCAGGATTGACAAAACCTTCTGGTTGTATCACATACAACCTTTCCTCAAGAATATCGTCGAGGAAACAATGTTTTGACATCCTATCTGCAAGATTTCATAAATCATGCAGTAATTGCTAATATAATTCCAACAGACTCTTAGCATCACTACGAGTGAGAAAGTCTCATCGTAGTCAACTCCTTGAACTTGTCGGAAAACATCTTAGCGACAAGTCGAGCTTTCTTAATGGTGATACTTACCATCATTGTCCGTCTTCCTTTTAAAATCCATCTGTACCCAACACCCTTACGACCATCAAGTAGTTCTTCCAAAGTCTACACTTTGTTTTCATACATGGATCCTCTCTCGGATTTTATGGCCTCGAGCCATTTGTCGGAATCCGGGCCCACCATCGCTTCTCCATAGCTTGTAGGTTCATTGTTGTCTAGCAACATGACCTCCAAGACAGGATTACCGTACCACTCTGAAGCAGTACGCGTCCTTGTCGTCCTAGGAGGTTTGGTAGTGACTTGATCCAAAGTTTCGTGATCACTATCATCAACTTCCACTTCAATTGGTGTAGGTGCCACAAGAACAACTTCCTGTGCCCTGCTACACACTGGTTGAAGTGATGGTTCAATAACCTCATCAAGTCTCCACCATCCTCCCACTCAATTCTTTCGAGAGAAACTTTTCCTCGAGAAAGGACCCGTTTAAGAAACAATCACTTTTGCTTACGGATCTGAAATAGGAGGTATACCCAACTGTTTTGGGTGACCTATGAAGATGCATTTATCTGTTTTGGGTTCGAGCTTACTAGGATGAAACTTTTTCACATAAGCATCGCAGCCCCAAACTTTTAAGAAATGACAGCTTAGGTTTCTCTAAACCATAGTTCACACGGTGTCATCTCAACGGAATTATGTGGTGCCCTATTAAAGTGAATGCGGTTGTCTCTAATGCCTAATCCATAAACGATAGTGGTAATTCGATAAGAGACATCATGGTATGTTCCATATCCAATAGGGTGCATCTATGATGTTTGGACATACCATCACACTATGGTGTTCCAGGCGGTATTAGTTGTGAAACAATTTCCACAATGTCTTAATTGTGTACCAAACACGTAACTCAGATATTCATCTCTATGATCATATCATAGACATTTTATCCTCTTGTCATGACGATCTTCAACTTCACTCTGAAATTACTTGAACCTTTCAATAATTCAGACTTGTGTTTCATCAAGTAAATATACTCAGCATCTACTCAAATCATTTGTGAAGTAAGAACATAATGATATCCACTGCGTGCCTCAGCACTCATTGGACTGCACATATCAAAATGCATTACTTCCAACAAGTTGCTTTCTTGTTCCATCTTACTGAAAACGAGGCTTTTCAGTCTACATGTCTCAAGTGATTTAGAATCAAGTGAGTCCACACGATCCATCTGCATGGAGTTTCTTCATGCGCACATACCAATAGACATGGTCCGCATGTCTCAAACTTTTCAAAAACGAGTGAGTCCAAAGATCCATCAACATGGAGCTTCTTCATGCATTTTATACCAATAAATATGACTCAAATGGCAGTGCCACAAGCAGGTGGTACTATCATTACTATCTTATATCTTTTGGCATGAACATGTGTATCACTACGATCGAGATTCAATAAACCAATCATTTTAGGTGCAAGACCATTGAAGGTATTATTCAAATAAACAGAGTAACCATTATTCTCCTTAAATGAATAACCGTATTGCGATAGACATAATCCAATCATGTCTATGCTCAACGCAAACACTAAATAACAATTATTTAGGTTTAACACCGATCCTGATGGTAGAGGGAGCGTGCGATGTTTGATCACATCAACCTTGGAAATACTTCCAACACATATCGTCACCTTGCCTTTAGCTAGTCTCCGTTTATTCCGTAGCCTTTTATTTCAAGTTACTAGCACTTAGCAACTGAACCGGTATCTATTACCATGGTGCTTGTCGGTGTCAAAACCGGCGGATCTCGGGTAGGGGGTCCCGAACTGTGCGTCTAGGCGGATGGTAACAGGAGACAAGGGACACAATGTTTTTACCCAGGTTTGGGCCCTCTCGATGGAGGTAAAACCCTACTCCTGCTTGATTAATATTGATGATATGGGTAGTACAAGAGTGGATCTACCACGAGATCAGAGAGGCTAAACCCTAGAAGCTAGCCTATGGTATGATTGTTGTTCGTCCTACGGAGTAAAACTCTCCGGTTTATATAGACACCGGAGAGGGCTAGGGTTACACAGAGTCGGTTACAATGGGAGGAGATCTTCATATCGTATCACCAAGCTTGCCTTCCACGCCAAGGAAAGTTCCATCCGGACACGGGACGAAGTCTTCAATCTTGTATCTTCATAGTCCGGGAGTCCGGCCAAAGGTCATAGTTCGGCCATCCAGACACCCCCTAATCCAGGACTCCCTTAGTGCTACTAGGAGTACTAATAAAGTACACATCAATATAATGTATATCCAATATACTTCTGTCGACCTTGCCAGCCTTCTCATCTACCAAGTATCTAGGGTAGTTCTGCTTCAGTGACCGTTCCTCTCATTACAGAAGCACTTAGTCTCGGGTTTGGGTTCATCCTTGGGTTTCTTCACTAGAGCAGCAACTGATTTGCCATTTCATGAAGTATCCCTTCTTGCCCTTGCCCTTCTTGAAACTAGTGGTTTCACTAACCATCAACAATTGATGCTCCTTCTTGATTTCTACTTTCGCGGTGTCAAACATCGCAAATATTTCAAGGATCATCATATCTATCCCTGATATGTTATAGTTCATCACGAAGCTCTAGTAGCTTGGTGGCAATGACTTTGGAGAAACATCACTATCTCATCTGGAAGATTAATTCCCACTCGATTCAAGTGATTGTAGTACTCAGACAATCTGAGCACATGCTCAACGATTGAGATCTTCTCCCTTAGTTTGTAGGCTAAGAAACTCGTCGGAGGTCTTATACCTCTTGACGTGGGCACGAGCCTGAAATCCCAATTTCAGCTCTTGGAACATCCCCTATGTTCCATGACGTTTCAAAAAATCGTCTTCGGCGCCTCAATTCTAAACCGTTTAACATTACTGAACTATCACGTAGCCATCAAAACGTGTATGTCAGATGTTCGCAACATCCACAGACAACGTTCGAGGTTCAGCACACCGAGCGGTGCATTAAGGACATAAGCCATCTACGCAGCAATGAGGACAATCCTCAGTTTACGGACCCAGTCCGCATAATTGCTACTATCAACTTTCAACTAAATTTTCTCTAGGAACATATCTAAAACAGTAGAACTAAAACGCGAGCTACGACATAATTTGCAAAGACCTTTTGACTATGTTCAGGATAATTAAGTTCATCTAATGAACTCCCACTCAGATAGACATCCCTCTAGTCATCTTAAGTGATACATGATCCGAGTCAACTAGGCCGTGTCCGATCATCACGTGAGACGGACTAGTCATCATCGGTGAACATCTTCATGTTGATCGTATCTACTATACTACTCATGTTCGACCTTTCGGTCTCTTGTGTTCCGAGGCCATGTCTATACATGCTAGGCTCGTCAAGTCAACCTAAGTGTTTCACATGTGTAAATCTGGATTACACCCGTTGTATGCGAACGTTAGAATCTATCACACCCGATCATCACGTGGTGCTTCAAAACAACGAACTTTCGCAACGGTGCACAGTTAGGGGGAACACTTGCTTGAAATTTTAGTGAGGGATCATCTTATTTATGCTACCGTCGATCTAAGCAAATAAGATGTAACCATGACAAACATCACATGCAAATCATAAAGTGACATGATATGGCCATCATCATCTTGCGCCTTTGATCTCCATCTTTAAGGCGCGACATGATCACCTTCATCATCGGCATGACACCATGATCTCCATCATCGTGTCTCCATGAAGTTGTCTCGCCAACTATTACTTCTACTACTATGGCTAACGGTTAGCAATAAAGTAAAGTAATTACATGGTGTTGTTCAATGACACGCATGTCATACAATAAATAAAGACAACTCCTATGGCTCCTGCCGGTTGTCATACTCATCGACATGCAAGTCGTGATTCCTATTACAAGAACATGATCAATCTCATACATCACATATATCATTCATCACATCCTTTTGGCCATATCACATCACATAGCATACCCTGCAAAAACAAGTTAGACGTCCTCTAATTGTTGTTTGCATGTTTTACTTGGCTGCTATGGGTTTCTAGCAAGAACGTTTCTTACCTACGCAAAAGCCACAACGTGATATGACAATTTCTATTTACCCTTCATAAGGACCCTTTTCATCGAATCCGATCCGACTAAAGTGGGAGAGACTGGCACCCGCTAGCCACCTTTATGCAACAAGTGCATGTCAGTCGGTGGAACCTGTCTCATGTAAGTGTACGTGTAAGGTCGGTCCGGGCCGCTTCATCCCACAATACCGTCGAAACAAGATAGGACTAGTAACGGTAAGCATATTGAACAAAATCAACGCCCACAACAACTTATGTTCTACTCTTGCATAGAATCTACGCAATAGACCTAGCTCTGATACCACTGTTGGGGAACGTAGCAGAAATTCAAAAAATTTCTACGCATCACCAAGATCAATCTATGGAGATACTAGCAACGAGAGAGAGGGGAGTGCATCTTCATACCCTTGAAGATCGCGATGCGGAAGCATTACAAGAACGCGGTCGGTGGAGTCATTCACGAAGCAATTCACATCGCGGCCGAATCCGATCTAAACACCGAAGAACGGTGCCTCCGCGTTCAACACACGTACAGCCTGGTGACGTCTCCCGTGCTTTGATCCAGCAAGGAGAGAGGGAGAGGTTGAGGAAGACTCCATCCAGCAGCAACACAACAGCGTGGTGGTGATGGAGGAGCGTGGCACTCCAGCAGGGCTTCACCAAGCACTGCGAGAGACGAGGAGGGAGAGGGGTAGGGCTGCACCAGGGAGAGGAAAACTCATCCATTGGGCAGCCCCAAAACCCCCACTATATATAGGGGAAGGGGAGAGGGGGCCGGCCCCCTCCAGATCCCATCTTGAGGGGAGGGGCGGCGGCCAGGAGGGGGGGACTTGCCCCCCAAGCAAGGTGCAGGCGCCCCTCCCCTAGGGTTTTCAACCCTAGGCGCCTTGGGCCCTTGGGGAGGGGCGCACCAGCCCACTAGGGGCTGGTTTCCTCCCATATTCAGCCCATTAAGTCCCTCGGGGAAGGTGGCCCCACCCGGTGGACCTCCGGACACCTTTCGGTGGTCCCGGTACAATACCAATAACCCCCGAAACTATTCCGGTGACTGAAACTGGACTTCCCATATATAAATCTTTACCTCCGGACCATTCCGGAACTCCTCGTGACGTCCGGGATCTCATTCGGGACTCCGAACAACATTCAGTAACCACATACAAACTTCCTTTATAACCCTAGCGTCATCGAACCTTAAGTGTGTAGACCCTACGGGTTTGGGAATCATGTAGACATGACCGAGACAGCTCTCTGGCCAATAACCAACAGCGGGATCTGGATACCCATGTTGACTCCCACATGTTCCACGATGATCTCATCGGATGAACCATGATGTCAAGGATTCAAGCAATCCCGTATGCAATTCCCTTTGTCAATCAGTACGTTACTTGCCCGAGATTCGATCGTCGGTATCCCAATACCTCGTTCAATCTCATTACCGGCAAGTCACTTTACTCGTTCCGTAATGCATGATCCCGTGACTAACTACTTAGTCACATTGAGCTCATTATGATGATGCATTACCGAGTGGGCCCAGAGATACCTCTCCGTCATACGGAGTGACAAATCCCAGTCTCGATTCGTGCCAACCCAATAGACACTTTCGGAGATACATGTAGTGTACCTTTATAGTCACCCAGTTACGTTGTGACATTTGGTACACCCAAAGCACTCTTACGGTATCCGGGAGTTACACAATCTCATGGTCTAAGGAAATGATACTTGACATTAGAAAAGCTCTAGCAAACGAACTACACGATCTTGTGCTATGCTTAGGATTGGGTCTTGTCCATCACATCATTCTCCTAATGATGTGATCCCATTATCAATGACATCCAATGTCCATGGTCAGGAAACAATGACCATCTGTTGATCAACGAGCTAGTCAACTAGAGGCTCACTAGGGACATGTTGTGGTCTATGTATTCACACATCCATTGGGGTTTCCGGTCAATACAATTATAGCATGAACAATAGACAATTATCATGAACAAGGAAATACAATAATAACCATTTTATTATTGCCTCTAGGGCATATTTGCAACAACATTGTGCCTCCACACCGCTCCAACAGAGACCTACTTGCCCCAAAGGGAAGGAACTTCGGTAACACATCCTCGTCTCCACCGGCTCCACTTGTGGTTATCTCTCCCCTTTACTTTGTGCAAGTTTATATTGTGTTGTATCATTTGCTTGCACTTGTTGTTGTGGTTGTTTGCATCATATAGGTTGTTCACCTAGTTGCACATCTACACAACTTATTTGTTGCTAAACCTAATTTGTGAAGAAAAGCCGAAAATTGTAGTTGCCTATTCACCCCCCCTCTAGTCAACCATATCGATCCTTTCAATTGGTATCAGAACCTGGTCTCTTTATTAAGGGTTTCACCACCCGAAGAGTATGGTTGACACCGAGGAGGAAGTTGTTGGGGAACATAGTAATTTCAAAATTTCCTACGCACACGCAAGATCATGTTGATGCATAGCAACAAGAGGGAAGAGTGTTGTCTACATACCCTTGTAGACCGTAAGCGGAAGCGTTAGCACAACGCGGTTGATGTAGTCGTACGTCTTCATGGCCCGACCGATCAAGCATCGAAACTACGGCACCTCCGAGTTCTAGCACACGTTCAGCTCGATGACGTCCCTCGAACTCTGATCCAGCCGAGTGTCGAGGGAGAGTTCCATCAGCACGACGGCGTGGTGACGATCTTGATGTTCTACCGTTGCAGGGCTTCGCCTAAGCACCGCTACAATATTATCGAGGAGGGCTATGGTGGAGGGGGGCACCGCACACGGCTAAAGAATGATCACGAAGATCAACTTGTTGTTGTGCCTAGAGGTGCCCCCTGCCCCCGTATATAAAGGAGCAAGGGGGGAGGGGGCAGCCGGCCTAGGAGGGGCGCGCCAGGAGGAGTCCTCCTCCCACCGGGAGTAGGACTCCCCCCCTTCCTTGTTGGAGTAGGAGAGAAGTAAAGAGGGGGAGAGGAGGAAGGAAAAGGGGGCTGCACCCCTTGTCCAATCCAGACCAGAGGGGGGCTGCGCGCCTCCTTCCTTTTGGCCTCTCTCCTCTATTCCCGTATGGCCCAATAAGGTCCATATACTCCCAGGCGAATTCTCGTAACTCTCCGGTACTCCGAAAAATACCCGAATCACTCGGAACCTTTTCGAAGCCTGTTGGAGTAATGGGCCACGGGTAGGCCAACCCGAGCCCCAGGACCTTTCAAGACATCGGGGCAGGCCGCGCCCTCATGCCAAGTCCCTGGGACGACTCCAAGTTATGCCGAGTCCCAGGGACGACTCCAAGTCATGCCAAGTCCCTGGGACGACTCCAAGTTATGCCGAGTCCCAGGGACGACTCCAAGTTATGCCGAGTCCCAGGGATGACTCCAAGTTATGCCGAGTCCCAGGGACGACTCCAAGTTATGCCGAGTCCCAGGGACGACTCCAAGTTATACCGAGTCCCAGACGACGACTCCGCGACAAGCTGACTCCTGGCCGGCAACCTCTAGAGAGGCCGGCTATGGAGAGTCGGCCCACGACTCCACCGTTGTCTCAAAGGACGAGGCGGGGTACGACCACGGCATGGCCGTTCGTCAGTGGGTATGGCATGGCTACAGTGAGCCGTATCGCTGCAGATCACCGGCGAGGCGCGACACTATAGCCATGCCTGCCCTGACCTCAGCCATAGTAGGCGGCGCACTGTGCCCATGACGCCGGCCTGTACGACCCAAGGGCAGCGGGACCGCCCGTCAGTGGGTAGACCGAAGACGGCATGAGTGCCCTAGAGACGGGCCCGTGGGAGTCGGCCCCCTGAAGTCGGCCGACCCCTCCCCCGGGCCCCACACGCCATTAACCAGATAAGATGGGGAGTGGTGACAGTGAGCGCACGCCGGACAGCGGCGCTGTAGCCATGACTGCATGACCAAGCCAACGTCATCAGGAGTACCGCTACAGTCTCAGGCCTGTCCACGGGGCCCGCCAGTCGGCGGGCCCCAGGAGTCGGTAAGAAGGACGACGGCTTGAGAGACAGACGGCTGGGACCCGCTCCCAGCCGGATTACTATTGTACCCCTGGGGGGTAGGCCTATATAAGCCCCCCGGGAAGCCCATGCAAAGGGTTCGGACCCACATAGGCATAGACCTTAGATCATCGAAGGGAGAAGCTAGCCTTGCCTTCTCCAACCTCCAGAAACAGCTCTAGGAGCACCATTGTAACCACTTTGCCATAGTGACCATGCGGAGACCCCGCAGAGCAGCAGTAGGGGTGTTATCTCCTCGGAGAGCCCTGAAGCTGGGTAAGTTCTGCCGGCGTGCATGTCTTCGCCTCATCCCGCTTCCGGGCACCGGCGACGTTCTACTTGCTCCCACCATGATAAGCCATCCTTTGGCATATGTCGTACCCAACCCCCAACATTTGGCGCCCACCGTGGGGCGAGGTGCACCATCGTCCGAAGACCTGCTCTGGACGGGAACCCTTTTCCTCCCTGGCGAGTGCAGCCAGCCCGGCACGCCAGATGGAGTTTGCGCCAACGCGCTGCGCGGCGCTGATGTCGCCTGCGCGGCCAGCAGCCTCGCCGAGCTTATTGGTGAGGTTGGCCTCTCCGACGAGCCTGCGTTCGACGCAGGCACGAGCGGCGCCGAGAGCCTCCTCGCGGGTCTCCTCGACCAACTCCACGTCGCCGACGAGCCTGCCGGGGACCTGGAGTCCATAGGATCCACCGACCCGATGCTGGTCGACTTTGGCACGGCGTCGCTCGACGCATTTCCCACCAACATGGTGGTCTACGATGAGCCGCTCCCTTACGAGGGGAGCGACGGAAGCACCGTCGTAGAAGTTCTCGTCCTCGATCACGGCGAGCGTTCTGATGAAGGAGCGCATGACCCGCTCGACGCAGCTCTGCGAGACCTTACCGCGCCGATTCCGGGAGATGCTGACGTCGAGACGCTGGAGGCACGCCGCCTTCAGCTTATTGTGGGCGCGAAGAAGTTGGCAAGCATGAGGCGCTTGTCAGAAGCGTACCAGCGCGAGATGGATCGCGCCGTGGGCGGCTCGCCGGCTCCGACTGGGCCTAGCCGCCTAGGCGCGGTTCGACAACGTGGCGTGGCAATCGCCAATCTATTCGGGGCTGATCGCCCTGTGTATGCCACGCCCGCGGAGAACATCCGCGCCGCCCAGGCGGCGGCTGACAAGCTTGACAACTTCGAGGGAGAAGAGCGCCGCGTGATGACGGAGCGAGTTCAGCAGCTCCTCGACGCGGCCGCCGCGCAGAACGAGGCCGGTTGCCGCGCAGAGGCGCCGCAGCGACAAAATGATGACCCTCTGCCCCGCCGAGACCAAGGCGCAACGTCCCGAATGCCGACTGGCGGGGCTCGCGGAAAGAAGGACAAGGAGCCGGCTGTCAGCCACAGTCGGACTCGCATCACCATCGAGCGCGACCAAGACGGCCGCCCTAAAGCGGTGGAACAGCGGGACGACTACCTGCCTCCCCCTCCTCACAGAGAAAGGCGAGTCTCCCCGCCTCTCGTGGAACATCCGACTCTCGGCCACCGACTCGGCCGCCGAGAGGGAGTCGGAGAAAACGACGCCCGCCACCGGATCGTCCGACTCCACCGGTCCCTGGCGCTGGAAGAAGAAGACGAGTTGGGTCCACCCTGCTTTGGGCCCCGCATCCGAGATGAGCCCTTCCCCAAAGGGTTCACGCTCCCCCGAGACACGCCCAAATATACCGGCACCGTGAAGCCGGAAGACTGGCTGATCGATTACTCCACAGCCGTCAATATAGCAAATGGCAACAAGCGTGTTGCTGTAAGATATGTCCCGCTCATGCTCCAGGGCTCGGCCCGAACATGGTTAAACAGTCTAAAGCCTCGCAGCATCAACAACTGTGTCGACTTCACCGAGGCCTTCGTCCGCAACTTTACGAGCACGTACAAGCGGCCTCCCAAGCCTCGCCAACTCTCCCTGTGCATGCAAGGTCCCAACGAATCCACTCGCGACTACCTCACGCGCTGGGGCGAGCTCCGGAACTCCTGCGAAGGCGTGCACGAGGTGCATGCAATCGAGTACTTTACTGCCGGATGCAGAGAAGGCACCCTCCTCAAGCACAAGCTTCTCTGCGACGAGCCGGAGACCCTCGACGAGCTACTGATCACGGCGGACAAGTACGCCACGGCCGACTCCTCCATGAAGGCGGAGATTCAAGTCAGCGCGACTGGAAAAGTCACTCCTCAGGCTCCAAGAACTCCGGCTGGGGACTCCAGTCGGCGGCAACAGCAGAACGACCACAAGCGCAAGGCTCCACAGCCGGCCTCCAACAGCCGGCAAGTGGCGACAGTCGAAGACCAACAGCCGGAGGGACTGCCTCCGGCAAAGCGGCAGAGGGGCGGCAAGTCCAACTGGTTACCGGCCTTCTCCTACGAGCAGACCCTGGATGGCCCCTGCAAGTTCCACAGCGGCACGAAGCCGTCAAACCACACCACCCGGAAATGCCACTGGCTGACTTGAATCGCCAAGGGAGACGGCCTACTCCCTCCCCCGCCTGCTGGGCCGCCCCCGCCACAGCCGCCCCAGCAGCCGGCTGTTAGGCCGGTTGGCGCGATACAAGACGAGTTCCCAGATGAGCACGGAGCCTACGTGGTGTTCACCAGTGTGGCAGACGACCGGCGCAGCAGGCGCCAACAGCAGCAAGAGGTGAATGCAGTCGCATCAAGTACTCCAGAATTCATGCACTGGTCCGAGAGGCCCGTTAGTTGGAGCAGAGCCGATCACCCAGAGGTGATGCTGAGTCCAGGCTCCTACGCTTTGGTCTTAGGCGCCACACTCGCCACGGATAGGCGGGCCGCTCGCTTCTCCCGAGCTGATAGACGGAGGCAGCAATATCAACATCCTGTACAAGGATACGATGGAGAAGTTAGGAATCAAGCGAAGACAGCTTCAGAGCAGCCGGACTGTGTTCCACGGCATTGTTCCTGGCCTTTCCTGCTCACCAATCGGCAAGATCCTGATAGACGTCCTCTTTGGGGACAAAGACCATTTCTGCCGAGAGCCAGTCTGGTTTGAAGTGGTGGACCTTGAAAGCCCGTACCATGTGTTGCTTGGCCGACCAGCTCTGGCCAAGTTCATGGCTGTCCCCCACTACGCCTACCTCAAGATGAAGATGCCAAGTTCCAAGGGAATTCTGACCGTGGCCGGCGACTACAGAAAACCGTCCGCCTGCGCGGCCGAAAGCAGTCGGCTGGCCGAGTCCCTGGTGATCGCAGCTGAGAAACGACTGTCGGGTTGTGGCAATGGTCGGCAAGCAGCCCAAGTTGTCACCCGACCCCAAGGAGTCGGAAGCAGAAGGATCATTCAAGTCGGCCAAAGAAACGAAGAAGATACCTTTGGACCCAGAGCACCCAGAGAGGTACGCTGTCATGGGCACAGGCCTTGACAGCAAATAGGAAGGCAAGCTCGTCGATTTCCTCTGTGAGAATCGAGACATCTTCGCATGGTCCCCCAAGGACATGCCTGGTGTACCGACGGAATTCGCCGAGCACAAATTACATGTCCGATCTGATATGAAGCCCGTCAGGCAGCCCTTGCGCCGCCTGTCAGAAGAAAAAAGAAGAGTTGTTGGAGAAGAAATAGCCCGGCTCCTGGCAGCCGGCTTCATCATGGAAGTGATCTTTCCAGAGTGGCTGGCAAACCCAGTACTGGTGCTGAAGAAGAACAAGCAGTGGCGGATGTGTATTGACTACACCAGCCTCAACAAAGCCTGCCCCAAGGACCCATTTGCTCTGCCAAGAATTGATCAGGTGATAGACTCCACAGCCGGATGCGAGCTGTTGAGTTTCTTAGATGCATATTCAGGATATCACCAAATCAAGCTGAACCCGGCTGACAGACTAAAGACCGCCTTCATCATGCCGTTCGGTGCCTTCTGCTACCTGACCATGACGTTCGGCTTGAGAAATGCCGACGCCACCTTTCAGCGTTGCATGCAGAAGTGCCTCCTCAAGCAACTCGGCAGAAATGCCCACGTCTATGTGGATGATGTGGTAGTGAAGACGGAAAAATGTGGAACTCTGTTGGAAGATCTCAAGGAAACCTTTGAGAACCTGCGCCGATTCCAGATCAAGCTCAACCCCGAGAAATGCGTCTTCGGAGTACCAGCCAGCCAGCTCCTTGGTTTCCTGGTCTCCGAACACGGCATAGAGTGCAACCCTGTGAAGATCAAGGCCATCGAGAGGATGGAAGCGCCCAGACGACTGTTAGATGTGCAAAAATTCACCGGCTGTTTGGCCTCCATCAGCCGGTTCATCAGTCGGCTGGGCGAGAAGGCTCTCCCCCTGTACCAGCTCATGAAGAAGACAACCTTTTTTGAATGGACTCCCAAGGCGGACGAAGCTTTTCTCCAGCTAAAGAAGATGTTGACTACTCCCCCTGTGCTGGCGGCTCCGACTCCCAAAGAGCCCATGCTCCTATACATTGCCGCCACTAGCCGGGTAGTCAGCACAGTCATTATAGTTGAGCGCAAGAAGGAAGGCAAGGCGCTACCTGTCCAGAGACCGGTATATTACCTGAGCGAGGTACTGTCGGCCTCCAAGCAGAACTACCCCCACTACCAGAAGATGTGCTACGACGTGCATTTTGCCGCCAAGAAATTGAAGCCTTATTTACAAGAGCATCCAATCACTGTGGTCTGCACAGCCCCACTTGCCAAGATCATCGGAAGCCGAGACGCTTCCGGCCGAGTGGCCAAATGGGCCATCGACTTGGCTCCCTACACCATCTACTACGAGCCCCGCACCGCCATCAAGTCCCAAGCGCCGGCCGACTTCCTCGTCGATTGGGCCGAGACCCAGTATCTGCCCCCAGTGCCCGACTCCACCCATTGGCGGATGCACTTCGATGGCTCCAAGATGCGCACCGGCCTGGGAGACGGCGTCGTCCTCACTTCCCCCAAGGGCAACAAGCTCAGATATGCGCTGCAGATCCATTTCGCCGCCTCCAACAACGTGGCCGAGTACGAAGCGCTCATCCACGGGCTCCGGCTTGCCAAAGAGCTCGGCATTCGCTGGATCCTGTGCTATGGCGACTCTGACTTGGTGGTCCAGCAATCATCTGGCGATTGGGACGCCAAGGACGCAAACATGGCGAGCTACCGATTCCTGGTGCAGCAACTCAGCGGATACTTCGAGGGGTGTGAGTTCCTCCACGTGCCAAGGAACGACAACGACCAAGCAGACGCCTTGGCATGGATCGGCTCCACTCGCCAAGCAATACCATCCGGCATCGCCCTTCGGCACCTCCTCAAGCCCTCTATCAAGCCGTCACCAGAATCAGATTCAACCTTTGTGCCGACTCAACCTGAAGAAGTCGGATCCGACTCCAAGAAAGACACAGTCGAAGCCGGCCCGAAGAGTCCAGAACCCGGCCCGGGGACTGCTCCAGTCGACCCGGGGACTTTGGCAAGTCAGCAAGCGGCCACGGGTTCCAACCCGCCGCCTCCCAGCCCAGCCGCCCTTGTCCAAGTCGCACTAGTAGCAATTGAAGAAATAGCAGCACCCTCACGGGCCCAGCCCATCCTCAAGTTCCTAGTAAACAGAGAGCTGCCATCTGATGAAATCTTAGCTCGGCAAGTGCAACACCGAGCAGCAGCTTATACCATAGTCAACAGAGAGCTGGTCAGGCGCAGCGTCACTGGTGTCTACCAACGCTGCGTCGAGGCAGAACAAGGTCAAGCAATTCTCAGAGACATCCACGAAGGCGAGTGCGGCCACCACGCGGCCTCAAGGGCACTCGTCGCAAAAGCCTTCCGGCACGGGTTCTTCTGGCCAACTGCCCTGGAAGAGGCCAAAGAGTTAGTCCAAAAGTGCAAAGGGTGCCAGATTTTCTGTTCCAAGCCACTTCAGCCAGCGTCTGCACTCAAGACTATCCCCATTGCCTGGCCCTTTGCAGTCTGGGGCCTGGACATGGTGGGACCATTCAAGACGACACGAGGTGGTTTGACTCATCTACTTGTCGCAGTGGACAAGTTCACCAAGTGGATAGAAGTGAAACCCATCAAGAAGCTAAATGGTCCGACTGCAGTGACCTTCATCGCCGACATCATGACTCGGTATGGCATCCTGCACAGCATCATCACCGACAATGGCACAAACTTTTCCAAAGGCGCCTTGGCCCATTTCTGTGCGACGCAGGGCATCCGACTGGACTTAGCGTCCATTGCCCACCCACAGTCAAACGGCCAGGTGGAGCGGGTAAACGGCCTCATCTTATCTGGCATCAAGCCTCGACTGGTCGTGCCGCTGGAGCGGTCGACCGACTACTGGCTTGAGGAACTACCGGCCGTCCTCTGGAGTCTGCGCACGACTCCAAACAAGTCAACCGGCTTCACACCCTTCTTCCTCGTCTACGGTGCCGAAGCCGTCATCCCGACGGACATAGAATTCGACTCCCCGCGAGTCACCATGTACACCAAGGAAGAAGCAGAAGAAGCACGTCAAGACGGCGTCGATCTGCTGGAAGAAGGCCGGCTGTTGGCACTCAGCCGGTCCAGCATCTACCAGCAGAGTCTTCGTCGATACTACAACAGGAAGGTCAGGCCAAGATCTTCCAAGAGGGCGACCTTGTGCTCCGACTGATCCAGCGAACAGCCGGCCAGCACAAGTTGTCGGTGCCTTGGGAAGGCCCCTTCATCATCAGCAAGGTACTGGGAAACGACTCCTACTACCTGATTGACGCTTAGAAGCCCCGAGCGCGCAAGAGGGACGACTCCGGTAAAGAGACAGAGCGCCCGTGGAATGCAAATCTTCTTCGAAGATTTTACAGTTGATGTAGTATGTATCACGCTCCCCCTTTGTATTAAAGTACTAAGACTTTGGGCCCCCCGAGACGAGCTCGGGGACTGCCTTTTTTTGTTATCTGTATGATAAGAATTATGCCTTCGAGTATGTTACTCTGTTGTTAAAAGCCGCTTGGCGCCGGGCCAGACTAGTCGGCCCGGGGACTCGCCGCCTTGCGCTATGAGGAGCTTCTCGCAGTCAGACAAGTAGTGTGTGGTGCCTAATCCGTCTCCTGACAAAGCCGCAGCTCGCAGAAGCGACTATTTGGTGGCCAGAAGTGAGGAAGAACGGGCGCCCACACGAAAAATGGCTAAGGACCCAAAGCACAAACATAGCGTAAGACGGTTTCCAGCATTTTTGAAGCAAAAAGCTGACTCATGAGTAGCCGGCTTGCCGCTTCTATTAGCCTCTATCAAGGACGGCCGACTCTTGAGTAGTCAGCCTGCCACTTTCTATCTGACTTGCTAAAAAACTCTAAAATGGCCAAGTACTTGCCTTCCCGAAGTAGCCATGCATTTGACCCAGCGACAGTCCGCAGAGCGGCTGTCCGACTGGCAAGGCAGCGACTAAAGGAAGGCGGCAAAGGGAAAAGCCTAAAGAGCAGTAAGCAAGGAAAGATAGAACTCGGATAAATATTTACATAGGCCCTTGGCCGAATCTTCGAATAGAAGTTCAAGATACACCCCGCGGGTGGAACTGTTCGAATTTAACCAGGTTTTCCAAAGGATTACTAAGACAGATAAAGCAAAGGCGAAAACGGCAGCCTAGGAGGCGGCATCTGGGATCGGAGGATCGGAGGAGATGGTGGTGTTAGGCGCCGGGGCGGTCGGCTGGGTGGTCTCGGTCTCATCGCCTCCAGCAGCAGTCGCCTTCTCTCGACGCGGCTCGCTGCTGGAGGCGCGGTCGAGCTGAGGCTGGCCGCCCGCTCCGTCTTCTGGCACCTCCCTCTCACCTTCGTCCTCCGCCTTGCCTTCCTCCTCGGTGCTGGAGTCAATCACCTCAGCTGAGTCCTCTCCGAAGTCTGGGTTCATCCCGAACCACTCTGGCGGCACCTCCTCGCCGCCCGCAGCCCGCTCGGGGACGAAGACACTGGTGTCCGTGTAGTCGGCAATCGCCGCCGCACGTTCGACAAGGGCACCCTCCACTGCCACCAACTCTGCCTGGGCCTCTGAACGGAACGCGGCTAGCTGGTCCAGGTCCAGCCCCGGATACCACGCCTTGACGAATTCCAAGGCCCGGCGTGCCCCGCCTGGGCCGAGGAACCCTTCCAAGCTTCAAGACGGCCGGTGGTGACCTCCAGCCAGTCGGCAGTCCGACTGGCGATGTGCAGAGCCGACATGTTTGGCCACAAAGCGGCAACCGCCTAGGCGCCGGCACGCTGAAGCCGACGCATCAGCCGGTGGGCCGGACGAAGATGGGCTTCGATGCTTAGAAGCTGCTCATTGATGGTTCGGGGGGCGTTAGCGGCGATCTCCGCACCGCTCGCCTTCCGGAGCTCGCGATCAGCCTCGATGGCCAGAGTGACTGCCTGCGAGTGGCCAGGGAAGAAGTCTGCCAAAACAAAAAGAAGTGAGTCGAAAAAACCAGAAATCGGCTCGACCTATAGTCAGAAGCTCGAAGAAAGGAAAGAAACTCACCATTGACGATGTCCTCGATCTCGTGGAAGCCGGAGGTCAGCATCGCTTCCCTGTTAGTCCAGGAGGAGCACTCGCTCTCGAACTCGGCCAGGAGAGCGGCCTCCTTCTTCGTGGCCTTGTCCTGCGCCTTCTTGAGCAGCTTCTTCTGTTCGGCCAGCTGCGCAGCCAGCAGGTCGCGCTCTACGGCAAGCTTGCCGCACTCCTCTTCCTTGGTGCGCAGGGCGGTATTGGCCTCGCCCAGCTGCTGCTGGAGAGCAGCGTTGGCCTCTGAAGAAGGAAAAAGACGAAAGAGGATAAGTCATCAACAAGGAAAGTCGCTGAGAAGATCCGGCCCGACTGCTCAGTAGTCGGCCCGAATCTGGGGGACTACAGCCCGCGGGTGCGCCAGTGCGCCCCCGCGAGAAAGAAGAAGGACTCACCCCGGCTCTCCGACAAGTCGGCAGTTCGCTGGCCTAGCTCCTCAACATTTCGATTGAAGGCGGTAGCACGGAGGTTGTGATACTCCTGCAATAATCATTTAAGACAAAGTTAACGTTTGGAACTCGCCAGAGGGAGTTCTGAACCGCCTGCTCAGCAGCCGGCCCGAAACTCGGGGACTACACCCAGTGGGTGCGCTGGCGCGCCCCCATAGAGAAAAACAAGAGTCAAAAAGAAAAAGGAAACATACTCGGACGACCGTTCGTGCTGCCAGATGCGCCCTGGTGCAAGTTTGAAGGGCGTCGCCTTCGGCGCGCAGCTTCGCCTGGACGTCCAGAAGCGCCTGGTTCAGCGGCACAGTGCCGCCTCCACGCAACCACCCGATCGGCGCGACGCTTGTCGCCTCGACGTCTGGGGTTGCCGAGCTGGCGGCGCCGGTCTCCCGGGGTCGCGGCGCCGAGGTCGCCCTCTCAAGACGGCGGCGCACCGGCGAGGCGACTTGGAGAAGCAGCCTCGCTTCGGACTCATCTGCGGTCGGCGCCTCCGGCGGACCCGCCGGCTGTTTGCCGTGCGCTCTCCCAGACGGCGGTGGAGGCGGCGGCGGCGGCACGAGCGTGTCCGACATAGAGGCTTCACCGCTCTCCTTCTCCACGATGGGAGTCTCGGCGCCAGTTTCTCCAGTCTGCCCCGTAAACTCCGGGGGCGGCGGCGCCGAGGACAGTGGGGTGACAAACTGCGCCGACTGGCGACGCGCGACCTCCTCGGCTCGCTGCCTTGCTGCAGCGGCGGCTTTGGCCTCCTCCAGTTTTTTCTGGGCGGAGGCCGCCGCCTTCTCGGCCTCCGCCTTCTCCAGGCGGTCGGCCTCATCCTCAGCGCGCTTCTCCCGCGCATTTCGCTCTGTCGCCTCCTGGAGGTCGGCGGCGGGGTCGATCCGCCGAGTGTTGGCAGACGTCTCCGCCGTCCCCATGACGGATAGGGCGACGACCCTCTCAAGGGAAAGGGGAGCCCTGAAGCAAAAAGGGAATGAAGAAGAGAAACTCGGATGAGACTAACCGAGGGAGAATAAAGACAAAGGAAGAAACACTTACGCGGAGACTAGCGGCGGCCTCCTCACTTCCCTGCGGAAGCGATTGGCCCTCGCGGCCGCCTCCTCCCGCCTGGTCACGACGGCAGCCCCCTTGAGCTTCTTCGGCTTCCCGCCGAATGAACTCGGCCCAGGCTGGCGCCTCTTCAAGCCGCCTTGGCCGGCGGAGGGACCCGCGCCCGATGAGCCGACCCTCGGCTGGTGGCGCGGGGCGACTTCCCCTTCGGCGTTGTCGTCAGGCCAGTTGGCGAATGTGGCCAAGGGCCTAAAGCCGCCTACCGCTCCTCCTCCCCCGCCTTCGGCGTCGGCTTCCATCGCCGCCGCCCCCAAGTCGGGGTCGTCGACGTCGCTCTCCGCTTGGTCGGGGACGTACTCGCGGGGCGGTCTGGTGACGCCAGCTGCGGGCTGCATGAGGGGGTTCTAACTCAGAGAAACCAATAAAAAGTCAGAAGTCGGAGTCGGCTACGAAGGAGGCAAAGCAATAAGGATATGCGACTTACCACTGGAGGGGGGTCGGCGCGCGAGTACGGCTCCTTGCCGAACTGCCAGTCCTCCCCGAACTCGCAGTTCGCAATGTGGTTCACCATGTTTGCCACCTCTACGCGGGGCATGCCCTTGGTGCACATCCGACTCGGGTCCCGATGGTCACTCATCTGATTGATCAGATGAGGCCGACCTTAGAGAGGGAGGACTCAGCGCACCACAAAGGCGGCCAGCAAGTCGGCCCCGACGAGGCCCTCCGACTGCGTCAGAACTCGGAGCCGCGCCACGGCGGCGGCTCCGGCGGGAGTCAACATCTTGGCTCGATGAGACCAGCTGGGAAGCCTCCCAGGCGGTGCGCCGGCTTCGTAAGGCGGCAAGTTGACCCAATCCCCGTCGGGGGCGACGCTCTTCACGTAGAAGTATGACCGTTGCCACATCTTCACCGATTTAATAAATGCGATGGCGGGGAACGGGTTGTCGGCCGTCGACCGCCGCAACGTGATGAAGGCGCCACATTGAGCCGGCACGCCGGCGACGTGCGTGCCGAGCTTGGAAGAGAAGAATTCCCCCCACAACTTGATGGTGGGGAGAACGCTGAGGAAGCCTTTGCACAGAGTGGCGAAGGCGGACAACAGCACCACCGTGTTCGGGGTAAGGTGGTGCGGCTGGATCCCGTGGAACTCCAGGAAGGCGCGGAAGAAGCCGCTCGCCGATAGCCCCAGGCCGCGCATGAGGTGCGAGCGGAAGATAACCCGCTCGCCCTCCTCCGGTGTTGGCCGAATCTCCCCCTTCGGCGCGGCGCGAGCGTGCACGAGGTCTGCTCCGTGGAGCCGGCGCGTCCGACAGAGGAACTCGATATGCTCGTCGTCCACCTCCGAGCCATCCCACACGCTGGAGCGCACGGCAGGGGCCGCGACGGCGGAGGAAGAGCTCATCGCCGCTGGTGTGGTGTTTTCTTCCTCAACGGCGGCGAAAGGAGGGAGAGGGGGCAAGAGGGGGCGGAGGGAGCGGGGAAGATGGGCGCGCGTGCTCTGCCGCTCCGCTCCCCCCGCCTACTTATAGCCTTGTGGGCTGAGAAGCCAAAGGGGGCGGGTGTGGGATTAACTGTGCACAGGACCCCACGCCCCCCACGATTTACCCCATGAAGTTACTGCGCGCAGTAACAACGTGGGAAAACCAACCGACCGCACGGCCGCAACGGATCCGTTCGAATGCCGAGGCGCGGTAGTGGCGGGCCCCGCCTGACGGCCCGTCCCGTCGCGCGCATGGGAAGGCAGACTACCCCCGCCGCGTGGCGCCATGCAAAAGGACCGCGCTGATGGCCACGGGGAAGCGTATCAAGCACGCCGCCTGGTCTCCCGCCACGACTTTCAAGCTCTTCACGAGGCGGGTCAGCCCTCCACAAATCCGACTTCGGATAGTCGGCCCGAATGAAGACGGCAGCAGAGGCCCAGAATCCGCTCCCGGAAGATTGAAACTGTTGAAGCCCCACGATGCAGTATCCGCAGAGCTTCACCAGCTTCGGGGACTACTATCGGAGTAATGGGCCACGGGTAGGCCAACCCGAGCCCCAGGACCTTTCAAGACATCGGGGCAGGCCGCGCCCTCATGCCAAGTCCCTGGGACGACTCCAAGTTATGCCGAGTCCCAGGGACGACTCCAAGTCATGCCAAGTCCCTAGGACGACTCCAAGTTATGCCGAGTCCCAGGGATGACTCCAAGTTATGCCGAGTCCCAGGGACGACTCCAAGTTATGCTGAGTCCCAGGGACGACTCCAAGTTATGCCGAGTCCCCGGGACGACTCCAAGTTATGTCGAGTCCCAGACGGCGACTCCGCAACAAGCCGACTCCTGGCCGGCGACCTCCAGAGAGGCCGGCTATAGAGAGTCGGCCCACGACTCCACCCTTGTCTCAAAGGACGAGGCGGGGTACGGCCACGGCATGGCCGTTCGTCACTGGGTATGGCATGGCTACAGTGAGCCGTATCGCTGGAGATCTCCGGCGAGGCGCGGCACTATTGCCATGCCTGCCCTGACCTCAGCCATAGTAAGCGGCGCACTGTGCCCACGACGCTGGCCTATACGACCCAAGGGCAGCGGGACCGCTCGTCAGTGGGTAGACCGAAGACGGCATGAGTGCCCTAGAGACGGGCCCGTGGGAGTCGACCCCCTGAAGTCGGTCGACCCCACCCCCGGGCCCCACACGCCATTAACCAAATAAGATGGGGAGTGGCAACAGTGAGCGCACGCCGGACGGCGGCGCTGTAGCCATGACTGCATGACCAAGCCAACGTCATCAGGAGTACCGCTACAGTCTCAGGCCTGTCCGCGGGGCCCGCCAGTCAGCGGGCCCCAGGAGTCGGTAAGAAGGACGATGACTTGAGAGACAGATGGCTGGGACCCGCTCCTAGCCGGATTACTATTGTACCCCTGGGGGTAGGCCTATATAAGCCCCCCGGGAAGCCCATGCAAAGGGTTCGGACCCAGATAGGCATAGACCTTAGATCATCGAAGGGAGAAGCTAGCCTTGCCTTCTCCAACCTCCAGAAACAGCTCTAGGAGCACCATTGTAACCACTTTGCCATAGTGACCATGCAGAGACCCTGTAGAGCAGCAGTAGGGGTGTTATCTCCTCGGAGAGCCCTGAAGCTGGGTAAGTTCCGCCGGTGTGCATGTCTTCGCCTCATCCCGCTTCCGGGCATGGCGGCGCTGTAGCCATGACTGCATGACCAACCCCCGACAAAGTCCGAATATAGTCGTCCAATATATCAATCTTTACGTCTCGACCATTTTGAGACTCCTCGTCATGTCCCCGATCTCATCCAGAACTCCGAACTCGTTCGGTACATCAAAACTCATAATATAACTGTCATCGAAACCTTAAGCGTGCGGACCCTACGGGTTCGAGAACAATGTAGACATGACCGAGACACGTCTCCGGTCAATAACCAATAGCGGAACCTGGATGCTCATATTGGCTCCCACATATTCTACGAAGATCTTTATCGGTCAGACCGCATAACAACATACGTTGTTCCCTTTGTCATCGGTATGTTACTTGCCTGAAATTCGATCGTCGGTATCTCAATACCTAGTTCAATCTCGTTACCGGCAAGTCTCTTTACTCGTTACGTAATACATCATCTCACAACTAACCCATTAGTTGCAATGCTTGCAAGGCTTACGTGATGTGCATTACCGAGAGGGCCCAGAGATACCTCTCCGACAATCGGAGTGACAAATCCTAATCTCGAAATACGCCAACCCAACATGTGCCTTCGGAGACACCTGTAGAGCACCTTTATAATCACCCAGTTACGTTGTGACGTTTGGTAGCACACAAAGTGTTCCTCCGGTAAACGGGAGTTGCATAATCTCATAGTCATAGGAACATGTATAAGTCATGAAGAAAGCAATAGCAACATACTATACGATCAAGTGCTAAGCTAACGGAATGGGTCAAGTCAATCACATCATTCTCCTAATGATGTGATCCCGTTAATCAAATGACAACTCTTTGTCCATGGTTAGGAAACATAACCATCTTTGATTAATGAGCTAGTCAAGTAGAGGCATACTAGTGACACTCAGTTTTGTCTATGTATTCACACATGTACTAAGTTTCCGGTTAATAAAATTCTAGCATGAATAATAAACATTTATCATGATATAAGGAAATAAATAATAACTTTATTATTGCCTCTAGGGCATATTTCCTTCAGTCTCCCACTTGCACTAGAGTCAATAATCTAGTTCACATCACCATGTGATTTAACACCAATATTCACATGTGTATGTGATTAATACCCATAGTTCACATCGTCATGTGACCAACACCCAAAGGGTTTACTAGAGTCAATAATCTAGTTCACATCGCTATGTCATTAACACCCAAAGAGTACTAAGGTATGATCATGTTTTTCTCATGAGAGAAGTTTAGTCAACGGGTCTGTCACATTTAGAGCCGTATGTATTTTGCAAATATTCTATGTCTACAATGCTCTGCACGGAGCTACTATAGCTAATTGCTCCCACTTTCAATATATATCCAGATTGAGACTTAGAGTCATCTGGATCGGTGTAAAAGCTTGCATCGATGTAACTCTTTACGACGAACTCTTTTATCACCTCCATAATCGAGAAACATCTCCTTAGTCCTCACTAAGGATATTCTTAACCGCTGTCCAGTGATCTACTCTTAGATCAAAATTGTATTCCTTTGCCAAACTCAGAGCAAGGTATACAATAGGTCTGGTACACAGCATAGCATACTTTATAGAACCTATGACTGAGGTATAGGGAATGACTTTTCATTCTCTTTCTATTTTCTTCCATGGTCGGGTTTTGAGTCTTACTCAACTTCACACCTTTGCATCATAGGCAAGAACTCTTTCTTTGACTGTTCCATTTTAAACTACTTCAAAATCTTGTCAAGGTATGTACTCATTGAAAAATCTTATCAAGCGTCTTGATCTATCTCTATAGATCTTGATGCTCAATGTGTAAGCAGCTTCACCGAGGTCTTTCTTTGAAAAACTCCTTTCAAACACTTCTTTATGCTTTCCAGAAAATTCTACATCATTTCCGATCAACAATATGTCATTCACATATACTTATCAGAAAGGTTGTAGTGCTCCCACTCACTTTCTTGTAAATACAGGCCTTTCCAAAAGTCTGCATAAAACCATATGCTTTGATCAACTCATCAAAGCGTATATTCCTACTCCGAGATGCTTGTACCAGTCCATTGATGGATCGCTGGAGCTTGCACATTTTGTTAGCACCTTTCGGATCGACAAAACCTTCTGGTTGCATCATATACAACTCTTCTTCCAGAAATCCATTCAGGAATGCAGTTTTTACATCCATTTGCCAGATCTAATAAAATGTGGCAATTGCTAACATGATTCGGACAGACTTAAGCATCATTATGAGTGAGAAAATCTCATCATATTCAACACCTTGAACTTGTCAAAAAACCTTTTGCAACAAGTCGAGCTTTGTAGATAGTAACACTACTATCAGTGTCTGTCTTCCTCTTGAAGATCCATTTATTTTCTATGGCTTGCCGATCATTGGGCAAGTCAACCAAAGTCCACACTTTGTTCTCATACATGGATCCCATCTCAGATTTCATGGCCTCAAGCCATTTCGCGGAATCTGGGCTCATCATCGCTTCCTCATAGTTCGTAGGTTTATCATGGTCTAGTAACATGACTTTCAGAACAGGATTACCGTACCACTCTGGTGCGGAACATACTCTGGAAGGCCTACGAGTTTCTGTAGTAACTTGATCTGAAGTTTCATGATCATCATCATTAACTTCCTCACTAATCGGTGTAGGCATCTGGAACTGATTTCTGTGATGAACTACTTTCCAATTTGGGAGAAGGTACAATTACCTTATCAAGTTCTACTTTCCTCCCACTCACTTCTTTCGAGAGAAACTCCTTCTCTAGAAAGGATCCATCTTAGCAATGAATATATTTCTTTCGGATATGTGATAGAAGGTGTACCTAATAGTTACCTTTGGGTATTCTATGAAGACATACTTCTCCGATTTGGGTTCGAGCTTATCAGGTTGAAACTTTTTCACATAAGCATCGCAGCCCCAAAATTTAAGAAACGACAACTTTGGTTTCTTGCCAAACCACAGTTCATAAGGCGTCGTCTCAACGGATTTTGATGGTGCCCTTTTTAAAGTGAATGCAACTGTCTCTAATGCATAACCCCAAAACGATAGTGGTAAATCGATAAGATACATCATAGATCGCACCATATCCAATAAAGTGTGGTTATGACGTTCAGACACACCATTACGCTGTGGTGTTCCATGTGGCATGAGCTGTGAAACTATTCCAAATTGTTTTATATGAAGGCCAAACTCATAACTCAAATATTCTCCTCCATGATCAGATCGTAGAAACTTTATTTTCTTGTTACGATGATTCTCCACTTCACTCTGAAATTCTTTGAACTTTTCAAATGTTTCGTACTTGTGTTTCATTAAGTAGGATATACCCATATCTGCTCAAATCATCTGTGAAGGTCAGAAAATAATGATACTTGCCACGAGCATCAACACTCATGGGATCTCATACATCAGTATGTATGATTTCCAACAAATCAGTTGCTCGCTCCATTGTTCCAGAGAACGGAGTCTTAGTCATCTTGCCCATGAGGCATGGTTCGCAAGCATCAAGTGATTCATAATCAAGTGATTCCACAAGCCCATCAGCATGGAGTTTCTTCATGCGCTTTACACCAATATGACCTAAACGGCAGTGCCACAAATAAGTTGCACTATCATTATTAACTTTACATCTTTTGGCTTCAATATTATGAATATGTGTATCACACGATTGAGATCCAACAAACCATTTACCATAGAAGGTTTTATTCATGTAAACAGAAGAACAATTATTCTCTAACTTACATGAACAACCGTATTGCAATAAACATGATCAAATCACATTCATGCTCAACGCAAACACCAAATAACATTTATTTAGGTTTAACACTAATCCCAAAAGTATAGGGAGTGTGCGATGATGATCATATCAATCTTGGAACCACTTCCAATACACATCGTCACTTCACCCTCAACTAGTCTCTGTTTATTCTATAACTCCTGTTTCAAGTCACTAATTTTTAGCAACCGAACAAGTATCAAATACTCAGGGGCTACTATAAACACTAGTAAGGTACACATCAATAATCTGTATATCACTTATACCCTTGTTCACTCTGCCATCCTTCTTATCCACCAAATATTCAGGGTATTTCCGTTTCCAGTGACCATTTCCTTTGCAGTGTAAGCACTCAATTTCAGGCTTTGGTTCAGCTTTGGGCTTCTTCGTGGGAGTGACAACTTTCTTGTCATTCTACTTGAAGTTCCCCTATCTTTCCCTTTGCCCTTTTCTTGAAACTAGTGATCTTGTCAACCATCAACACTTGATGCTCTTTCTTGATTTCTACCTTCGTCGATTTCAACATCACGAAGAGCTCGAGAACCGCTTTCGTCCTCCCTTGCATACTATAGTTCATCACAAAGTTCTACTAACTTGGTGATGGTGACTAGAGAACTCTGTCAATCACTATCTTATCTGGAAGATTAACTCCCACTTGATTCAAGCGATTGTAGTACCCAGACAATCTGAGCATATGCTCACTAGTTGAGCGATTCTCCTCCATCTTTTAGCCATAGAACTTGTTGGAGACTTCATATCTCTCAACTCGGGTATTTGCTTGAAATATTAACTTCAACTCCTGGAACATCTCATATGGTCCATGACGTTCAAAACGTCTTTGAAGTCCCGATTCTAAGCCGTTAAGCATGGTGCACTAAACTATCAAGTAGTCATCATATTGAGCTATCCAAACGTTCATAACAACTGCATCTGCTCCTGCAATAGGTCTGTCACCTAGCGGTGCATTAAGGACATAATTCTTCTGTGCAGCAATGACGGTAAACCTCAGATCACAGATCCAATCCGCATCATTGCTACTAACATCTTTGAACACAATTTTCTCTAGGAACATATCAAAATAAACATATGAAAGCAACAACGCGAGCTATTGATCTACAACATAATTTGCAAAATACTACCAGGACTAAGTTCATGATAAATTTAAGTTCAATTAATCATATTACTTAAGAACTCGCACTTAGACAGATATCTCTCTAGTCATCTAAGTGATCACGTGATCCAAATCAACTAAACCATGTTCGATCATCACGTGAGATGGAGTAGTTTTCAATGGTGAACATCACTATGTTGATCATATCTACTATATGATTCACGCTCGACCTTTCGGTCTCCGTGTTCCGAGGCCATATCTGTATATGCTAGGCTCGTCAAGTTTAACCTGAGTATTCCGTGTGTGCAACTGTTTTGCACCCGTTGTATTTGAACGTAGAGCCTATCACACCCGATCATCACGTGGTGTCTCAGTACGAAGAACTTTCGCAACGGTGCATACTCAGGGAGAACACTTCTTGATAATTTAGTGAGAGATCATCTTAAAATGCTACCGTCAATCAAAGCAAGATAAGATGCATAGAGGATAAACATCATATGCAATCAATATAAGTGATATGATATGGCCATCATCATCTTGTGCTTGTGATCTCCATCTTCGAAGCACCTCCATGATCACCATCGTCACCGGCGCGACACCTTGATCTCCATCGTAGCATCATTGTCGTTTACGCCGTCTATTGCTTCTACGACTATCACTACCGCTTAGTGATAAAGTAAAGCAATTACAGGGCGTTTGCATTTCATACAATAAAGCGACAACCATATGGCTCCTGCCAGTTGCCGATAACTTCGGTTACAAAACATGATCATCTCATACAATAAAATATAGCATCACGTCTTGACCATATCACATCACAACATGCCCTGCAAAAACAAGTTAGACGCCCTCTACTTTGTTGTTGCAAGTTTACGTGGCTGCTACGGGCTTAGCAAGAACCATTCTTACCTACGCATCAAAACCACAACGATAGTTTGTCAAGTTGGTGCTGTTTTAACCTTCGCAAGGACCGGGCGTAGCCACACTCGGTTCAACTAAAGTTGGAGAAACTGACAACCGCCAGCCACCTGTGTGTAAAGCACGTCGGTAGAACCAGTCTCGCGTAAGCGTACGCGTAATGTCGGTCCGGGCCGCTTCATCCAACAATACCGCCGAACCAAAGTATGACATGCTGGTAAGCAGTATGACTTATATCGCCCACAACTCACTTGTGTTCTACTCGTGCATATGACATCTACGCATAAAACTAGGCTTTGATGCCACTGTTGGGGAACGTAGTAATTTCAAAATTTCCTACGCACACGCAAGATCATGTTGATGCATAGCAACGAGAGGGAAGAGTGTTGTCTACATACCCTTGTAGACCGTAAGCGGAAGCGTCAGCACAATGCGGTTGATGTAGTCGTACGTCTTCACGGCCCGACTGATCAAGCACCGAAACTACGGCACCTCCGAGTTCTAGCACACGTTCAGCTCGATGACGTCCCTCGAACTCCGATCCAGCCGAGTGTCGAGGGAGAGTTCCGTTAGCACGACGGCGTGGTGACGATCTTGATGTTCTACCGTCGCAGGGCTTCACCTAAGCACTGCTACAATATTATCGAGGAGGGCTATGGTGGAGGGGGGCACCGCACATGGCTAAAGAACGATCACGAAGATCAACTTGTTGTTGTGCCTAGAGGTGACCCCCTGCCCCCGTATATAAAGGAGCAAGGGGGGAGGGGGCAGCCGGCCTAGGAGGGGCGCGCCAGGAGGACTCCTCCTCCCACCGGGAGTAGGACTCCCCCCCTTCCTTGTTGGAGTAGGAGAGAAGGAAAGAGGGGGAGAGGAGGAAGGAAAAGAGGGCTGCACCCCTTGTCCAATTCGGACCAGAGGGGGGCTGCGCGCCTCCTTCCTTTCGGCCTCTCTCCTCTATTTCTGTATGGCCCAATAAGGTCCATATACTCCCCGGCGAATTCCCGTAACTCTCCGGTACTCCGAAAAATATCCGAATCACTTGGAACCTTTCCGAAGTCCGAATATAGTCGTCCAATATATCGATCTTTACGTCTTGACCATTTCGAGACTCCTCGTCATGTCCCCGATCTCATCCGGAACTCCGAACTCCTTCGGTACATGAAAACTCATAATATAACTGTCATCGAAACCTTAAGCGTGCGGACCCTACGGGTTCGAGAACAATGTAGACATGACCGAGACACGTCTCCGGTCAATAACCAATAGCGGAACCTGGATGCTCATATTGGCTCCCACATATTCTACGAAGATCTTTATCGGTCAGACCGCATAACAACATACGTTGTTCCCTTTGTCATCGGTATGTTACTTGCCCAAGATTCGATCGTCGGTATCTCAATACCTAGTTCAATCACATTACTGGCAAGTCTCTTTACTCGTTACGTAATACATCATCTCACAACTAACTCATTAGTTGCAATGCTTGCAAGGCTTAAGTGATGTGCATTACCGAGAGGGCCCAGAGATACCTCTCCGACAATCGGAGTGACAAATCCTAATCTCGAAATACGCCAACCCAACATGTACCTTCGGAGACACCTGTAGAGCACCTTTATAATCACCCAGTTACGTTGTGACGTTTGGTAGCACACAAAGTGTTCCTCCGGTAAACGGGAGTTGCATAATCTCATAGTCATAGGAACATGTATAAGTCATGAAGAAAGCAATAGCAACATACTATACGATCAAGTGCTAAGCTAACGGAATGGGTCAAGTCAATCACATCATTCTCCTAATGATGTGATCCCGTTAATCAAATGACAATTCTTTGTCCATGGTTAGGAAACATAACCATCTTTGATTAATGAGCTAGTCAAGTAGAGGCATACTAGTGACACTCAGTTTTGTCTATGTATTCACACATGTACTAAGTTTCCAGTTAATACAATTCTAGCATGAATAATAAACATTTATCATGATATAAGGAAATAAATAATAACTTTATTATTGCCTCTAGGGCATATTTCCTTCATAAGTGCCCGAGGCCATGGAGTTGACTTAGATCACTCAAGACGACCTAAATGAAGCTATGGCTTCAGATAAGATGTCTATGACGGCTGAAGTGAAGTCCATGCTTAAAGAATTACTCGAGGGGATGAAATCCACTCCCGATCCCTTGCTTGTGGTTAAACCCACAACATCAGAGTCGGAGGCCAATTCCACCAAGGAAGCGGCTAAAGATACTCATGTTCCTTCCCCTCATGACAAGAATGGGACGGGAACCTTTGCCTCGGTTCCGCCTCCCTAGTCTATGGAGGACCGTCCCTACCGCTCGCATTTATATTCATGGCCCTCCTCCCAAGCTTGTTAAGGGCGATTTTGCTAATTGGATCTTTTCCATTAATTCTCATTTGAATCATTGCTCAACTAACCTTTGGAGAATTATTGAGCAAGGTTTCTACCCTCACGATCCAAACAACTTCACCCCAAGAGAAGAAGTGGACAATCAATACAATCACTCTGCTTTGTTCATCCTTTAAGTAGTCCCTTCCGAAGACCTAGCACACCTACGCCCGTTCACTCGTGCAAAGTATTGTTGGGAGCATATTGTTTCAATGTACAAGGGGAGCTCAAGCATTCAACGGTCCAACTTTTAAGTGGTCCTTGATGAGGCAGATGAATTTGTGATGCTTGAAGATGAGGATCCGCATGATCTTTACAGAAGGGTGACTACTCTTGCGGTTGCCCTCCAAGACCATGGAAGCAAGTATATGGATTATACGTCTCCGTTGTATATATAATTTTTGATTGTTCCATGCCAATATTCTACAACTCTTACATACTTTTGGCAACTTTTTATACTATTTTTGGGACTAACATATTGATCCAGTGCCTAGTGCCAGTTCCTGTTTGTTGCATGTTTTTTGTTTTGCAGAAAATCCATATCAAAAAGAGTCCAAATGGGATAAAAATGGACGGAGATTTTTTTGGAATATATCTGAATTTTGAGAAGTGGAATCAACGCGAGACGATGCTCGAGGGGCCCACGAGGCAGGGGGGCGCGCCCCTGACCCTCGTGGACACCCCGTAAGGCGTTGTTGCCCTTATTTCGCCGCAAGAAAGCTAATATCCATAGAAAAATCATGTTCAAAGTTTCAATCCAATCGGAGTTACGGATCTCCGGGAATATAAGAAACGGTGAAATGGCAGAATCAGGAACGCATAAATAGAGAGAGACAGAGAGATAGATCCAATCTCGGAGGGGCTCTCGCCCCTCCCACGCCATGCAGACCATGGACCAGAGGGGAAACCCTTCTCCCATCTAGGGAGAAGGTCAAGGAAGGAGAAGAAGAAGGGGGGGGGGGCTCTCCCCCTCTCTCCCGGTGGCGCCGGAACACCGCCGGGCCATCATCATCACCGTGATCTACACCAACACCTTCGTCATCTTCACTAACATCTCCATCACCTTCCCCCATCTATATACAGCGGTCCACTCTCCCGCAACCCGCTGTACCCTCTACTTGAACATGGTGCTTTATGCTTCATATTATTATCCATTGAGGTGTTGCCATCCTATGATGTCTGAGTAGATTTTCGTTGTCCTATCGGTAATTGGTGAATTGCTATGATTGGTATAATTTGCTTGTGGTTATGTTTCTATCCTTTGGTGCCCATCATATGAGCGCACGCGTGGATCACGCCATAGGGTTAGTTGTATGTTGATAGGACTATGTATTGGAGGGAAAGAGTGGCAGAAGCTTCAACCTAGCATAGAAATTGATGCATACGGGATTGAAGGGGGGCCAATATGTCTTAATGCTATGGTTGGGTTTACCTTAATGAACGTTAGTAGTTGCGGATGCTTGCTAATAATTCCAATCATAAGTGTATAGAATTCCAAGCCAGGGATGACATGCTAGCAGTGGCCTCTCCCACATAAAAGTTGCTATCGGTCTAGTAAAGTAGTCAATTGCTTAGGGACAATTTCACAACTCCTACCACCACTTTTCCACACTTGCTATACGAACTTTATTGCGTCTTTATCTAAACAGCCCCTAGGTTTTATTTACATGCTCTTTATATTCTTACAAACCTATCCAACAACACCTACAAAAGTACTTTTAGTTTCATACTTGTTCTAGGTAAAGCGAATGTCAAGCGTGCGTAGAGTTCATGGGTGGTCGATAGAACTTGAGGGAATATTTGTTCTACCTTTAGCTCCTCGTCGGGTTAGACACTCTTACTTATCGAAAGAGGCTACAATTGATCCCCTATACTTGTGGGTTATCAAGACCTTTTTCTGGCGCCGTTGCCAGGGAGTTATCACTACTAGGGAAAACCCTAGTAGTAGCGCGGGTTTAGTGCCCACTAGTAGCGCGGGTAACCGCGCTACTAATAAGGCGCTACAACTATTACTTAGCAGTAGCGCGTACGACGTGCGCTAATGCTAAGACTCATAGCCGCAGCGTTTGTTCTATAATACACTGCTGCTAATCTAGCTAGTAGCAGCGTGTTTCCTGTCCATCGCTACTAGTATTCTTTTTTCTTTTTTTTCTTTTGAGTGTATTTATACGTCGTTATAAATTTTTTGGTACAATACCAATTACGAGGTTTATATCATTATGTCCATAACAGTGTGTCAAATAAATGTGGATTAGGTTCAAGTGGAGGCAATATGTGGTGCATGTCAAAAGTATACTACTAATCCAAATTTGATCTAGTTTGGACTAGTAGTACTTTCGATGTGCACCACATGTTGCCTCCACTTGAATCTAATCCGCCAGCACAAGCTATGTAATCATCATCATAGTCATTACCACCAACAATAGTTATTTAATCATCATAGTCATAGTGTAGCACATCATCATCTTCAAACTCATTCTAGCTAGCTAATCACCACCAACACTAGCTGCGGTGGCTATCTAATCACCACCAACACTAGCTAATAATAATCATCATAGTCATTACCACCAAAACTAGCTATGTAATCATCATAGTCATAGTGTAGCACATCATCATCTTCAAACTCATTTCTAGCTAGCTAATTAATCACTCCTGCTGCTCTCTCTCAGGTAAAATAACATAAAACATGTGTAGCTCTCCTGCTCATCAAGTTGGAGCATGCAGATGAACCTGTCTCCTAATCATGGGCTGCGCTTCTGATTGCTGCCCCCTAGTACTTCTCTGTGATCGTTCACAATTTTGCTCCAGTCTTTCACTATTAAGCATTCCTCGCTATTAGAAATCCTGTATGCACTAAAGTGCATTGTAGGATATCTTGGCCGTAAGCTAACAATTCTCATGCGACCTTTAGTCTCCATCCAATGAGGCACAACATTCATCGAGAGTCCCTGTTGAAGAACATCGTATAGTAACATACTTAGCAATGAAGTTTAGCTTAAAAAATAATGTATGCAAAAGATGCACTGAGGACAAATAGTAAAAATCTTACCATCTTTCCTAAATAGATGTGACCGTAGTTAAGCACGAACACTATTGGTCGCACATTTTGAGTACTAAGATTTTCAAGTCCAAAGTAATAATTTGTCTTGATAGTATATGAAGATCCTCAAGCCATGAAACATAATGACTTATCTCCTCGCAGTTTAGTTCAGCCCCGGGACAGTAGTAGGTCCTGTCTACCAAGCGCCGGACATGTTTGCTTGATTGGAAATAAGCTGTTAATAGAAATTAGTTGTCAACTATTTTTGAATAAACAATATCAAAGACATAAATATGATTGAGAAACTCACATAATGGTATAACTGGAGGCGTCTGCACATCGACCCTGATGTTGATATTACCTTCAATATCATCTTCCGGACGAATATCAAAGGTAATAACCATATCAGGCTCAAATGCATAAGTCCTGCATAGTGCTTGCCAAGTTTTGCATCCAAAATAGGTGTAGGTGTCTGCATTGTATAATTTTACGTGGAAAATACAACCATGTTCGGTCTTCAAGTAAACTCTCTTTACTACCATAGTAGTTTTCATAGGACTGAAACCTATCTTATCCAAGACAAAAACTGTTGCATGGCAAGGGATACGCTAGTAGAATAGTAAAAATAAATAAATTATAAGTTGAAGCAAATGAAGCAGATGTCATGCTTAATTACGAAAAAAGACTTGTCGTCGTGACTTACTATATCCACTTCGAAGTTCTCGTCCAGCTTGATGCTGAAGCGCCTATCATAATCTAGGAAGATTCTGTCGCACAGGCCATGCTCGTCTTCACAGTATTTGCAAATACCGAAAACCTTTTCGTCGTCAGTCATTTCCTATGTTCATAGTTGAAACATTAATTGAAAATCGATCGAAGATAACTACCAGGATACTGAACACACAAATCCGAGGCACTCGATATTTCCTACATATTCTGGCACAAGTCATGCAAAAATTCACGGAAAAATCCGGCATGACCTTTGCTAAAATAGGACATATCGAGCGCCTGAAATTTGCTGGAACGAAAATGAATCTACACTCCAGCAAAACATAGGCTACTCGGAGGTGTAACCTGCAAACATGGCCGGCCACTTGGGCAAGCACATATCCTATTTGAGCAAAACAAGATATACATTTCAAAATATCTTATAGGACTCATATTGGCATGAGCATTCAATAAGCAAAACCAAATCATAAAATAAATAAGTATTCAAATTAGCATGCATTCAATAAGCAAAAGTAAATCATCTCTTGCGTCCGTATATCGTCGAATATTATCACTAATACATCCCGAATAGTATCATACATATAACATCACTAATACAACTAAAACCCTAGAGAACGACGGGTATCGGCGTGGGCGGTGGACACCCAAAGAGAAGGAACCATCACATGATCATAGCTCCAGTGAGATCCCTGGAGAACCTGCCAGGTATTGGAGAACCTGTGCTCCAGCGCAAACAAGTAGCGACGGACGTGCGCGTCCTCCTCGCGACACGGTGACGTACCATGTCCGCGGGGTCCTCAAGCCTCTCGACCGTCACTGGCCCATGTGACCGCCACCAAAGAAGGTTCGGGTCAATGACGGGATGACTCCTCACCAGGCTGCGCCCCCGGTAGGTAGCGCCTCGCATTACCAGCCCGGCGGAGCCCAGTCCCGGACATGGCCCATCTGGTCAAGCAGGCGTCCTCCACCGAGTCGACGACGAGGATGCGGGATAGGCATCGTCGACGTTGATGCAGGAAAAAGTGCTTTAACTAAAAAATAACAACAAATGTGACATCTTCAACTAGTTCTATTAATTCAACTAGTTCTTAATAAAAATAAACTAGTACCTAATTAGTACCTAGTTCTTACTAACTAATTTGTACCTAGGAACTACTGCCCTAATTACCATCTAATTTGATGAACCTAGGGTGTGGAAAGTGGTAGCGGATATTCCAATTATCCAACTTAAAAGTGAAATAAGTGGTCAAATTTTACTCGTTTTATGATTCACATTAGAAATTTGATTCGTTTCCACTCTTACATGAACCCTAACTAATTTGAGCCGCATCCGCATCTGATTCGTTTCCACCCTTACGTGAACCCTAACTAATTTGATGCAACTAAAATTCGAGGAACCCTAGGCAGAGGTAGGGGAGAGGGAGGAGCAGGCGTGCTCACCTCAGGTGCCTGCGGCGAGGGAGGGGCAGGCGCTGTCGAGGTCGGGGTCGGGGCTCGGGCGTGCGGCAGAGGGCGGTGTCGAGGTCGGGGTCGGGGGCGACATCCGAGGCGGCCTCGAGGTCGGGGGCGGGGGCGGCGTCGAATCTGTGGTCGGGGGCGGCGTCAAGGGTGTGCGGAGAGCGTGCGGCGGCCGACGGGCGACGGCGGCGGCGAGAACGGAGGAGTTGTATTTGGGGGAAGTGGCCGTGGGGAAGGACGAACTCCGTGGTTAAGTCAGAAGTAGCAGTAGCGCGTTCCAGAAAGCGCGCTACTTACACGTTAGCTAGAACGCGTTCTGCGATACGTGCTACTGCTACTCCTTTCTCTTTTCCCCTTTTTCATTTATTTTTCTTTACAATTTTTTTCCTTTCACCTTCTTCTATTTCTTTCATTTTCATTTGCTTTCCATTTAATTTTACATCCTTTAGCAGTAGCGTGTTTCAGCGTAAATGCGCTGCTACAAAGCAAGTACCTGTAGCGCGGTTCTATATAGATTGCTACTACTATGTGTAGCCTATCGGCTAAGCCGTGGGAATTTTAGTAGTAGCATTTTCAGAATTTGGCGCGCTACTGCTAGGACTTTATCTGTAGTGCGGTTTGCAACAGCGTGCTACTGCTACTTAGCACCATCGTGCGCTTTTGACCCGCGCTACTTCTAAAGTTCTGTCTATAAGGTTTTCCCTAGTAGTGTATAACATGGGGTGAATATTCTCGTGTGTGCTTGCTTGCTTTATCACTAAGTAACTTTATTTGCTGTTCTTAGTTGTTTTCTATCTTTAGTTATGGGTAGGAAACGCAAAATACCAAAAAAATGGTTGAAGAACCACTTTAGTTATACCTACTACACTAATGGTTGAAGAACCACTCAAAATCTATCACACTCCTGAAGCTTTTTACTTGGATCATCTTTGATCCCTATGTGCTTGTGCTGAAACCCCAACTAGCTTAGTTGAGGGAAAATCTTTAGATGAGCATGCTTGTTATGTGTGTCGGTGTCAAAACCGGCGGATCTCGGGTAGGGCGTCCCGAACTGTGTGTCTAAGGCTAATGGTAACAGGAGGTGGGGGACACAATGTTTACCCAGGTTCGGGCCCTCTCGATGGAGGTAATACCCTACACTACAAAAAAATACACTTCCGTGATGATACGTGTTTGTCACAGTAGGTCGCATTTTTTGTCATGCATGTACATCCATGACAAATTTATGACAGAATCAAGATAGTCATACCTGTGCTGTCGTAGAAGTGTTCCATAACATTACCAAAATTATCATCATAGAAGTGTCCACTTCTATGACGATAAATCGCGTGTCATAGAAGTGCTTTCGTTAAGGGTGTCCGACACGTGGCATCCACCATAACGGAACGCCGTTAAGCTATCGGGTCGGGTTTTGGATCCGATAACCCGTTAACAGCCCCGACCAATGGGGATTTTCCACGTGTAAAATCATCATTGGCTGGAGGAAACACGTGTCGACTCACCGTTGGGACAGATGTCATCCGCTCATTGGACCGAAGGCGCCTATGATACGGCGACACATGGCACGACCCAACAGAGGCCCATTCCTGTGAAAAGGCTGACCCGTTTGACTTGGACAAAAGGTGGCGGGCCGGCCCACGGAAAGCCTGTTAAAGGCCTGTTCGCATATAGCCCATTTACAGCCCGCTAACCCAGGGCCCGTTATGCCCTATCCGAATTAGGCCCAATAGCGTCATCTGGGCCGTCCAATATGATTCCAGCCCGTTTTAACTTCTGGCCCATGTGTGCCCATGACTTCTTTCGGCCCATATGAGGCCTTTGTAACTCTTGGCCCATTAACGGCCCGTGGTGAAACTGGCCTGTAATGAACAACGTATCACTTTATACCCATTAACGGCCCGTTATTCCATTGGGTTGTTTCCAGCCCAAGTTATCTTTCGGCCTTCTCAGGGCCCATTGATTCTTGGGCTCATTTGCAGCATTCAGTTACATACGGCCCGTTACTGTCATTTTCTTCTTGTGGGCCAAATTCAGCCCATCGTTACAGTCGGCCCTTTTGCGGACCGTTAATACGTTGGGCCGTTTTCATGTAAAAAAAACCCGTTGGGCTGTTTTGATAGAGTTATCAAATACGGCCTATTAACGGCCCGTTATGGTCCACAAATAGTACGGCCCATGATTGGCGAAATGATGATACGCCCCGTAGAAGGACCATGGATCCTACGACCCATATGAGGCCCATGGATAGTACGACCCGTAGAAGGCCCATGGATCGTACGGCCCGTAGAAGGCCCATGGACCCTGCGGCCCGCAAAAGGCCCATGGACCCTACGACCCGTAGAAGGCCCATGGACCCTAAGGCCCGTATAGAAGGCCGATGTATCCTATGGCCGGAAGAAGGCCCATGGATCATACGGCCTACAGGAGGCCCATGGTTACAACAGTCCGTGTGTTGCCATGATTATTTTGGCCTAGTTACCAAAAATAGGCTATTGTGGCCACTAGAAAAACATAGAAAAAGAACAGCAGTGACTACAAGCAAACAACTAAACAAGACAATAAGGAAATAAATAAGCAAGCAATTAACGCTAGCCTATTACCCCTATTACACATATTACATCCACTAGGCATCAAAGTTCGCCACCAGTGCAAATATAGGGAACAAAGCAGCACATTACATACACTGGCCGACAAAATTGGCCACCAGTGCAAATAAACGCGGCACCAAAACAAGAGCATAACTGAAACAACTTCATAAGAGCTCAAAAACGTTATCCTGGGTATCCACCATGCTGGCAATAAGCTTAGAAAGTTGATTAGCTTTGTCCTGTTTGGTGCTAAAATCCTCCAACGCTTTTTGTTGCACCAGAAAGTATGCATCTGAATGCTCCAGGGACTTCCGCAGTCCTTCCGCTTCTTGTCACAGCACAGCTGATCGATGTCTTTCAGCTTGTAGTTGAGACTCAACAAACCAAACTGATTCAGACAGTGAGTTTGAATAGCTTGTGCAAGCGGTAGTGGCCAGTAACTCGAACACTAAACCAAGACAGGACTTTGGGGTTGTCTCGTTGTCTTCAAGATAGTATATCTTAGCTGTTTTATCAGCTTTGTTGGAGACCAACAAGGATGTGTCACTATCCTAAACCTTATCTGCATTACTTCCTTTACCATTGCTTAATAAGGCACTCTTCCCCAATATTCTGTCAGCATTCTAAAAGAAAAACAAGCAGACACATAACAAGTTTAGCATGTACTAGTATATGAAACTCATTTCGGTGAACCAGTTCAGTAGTAAGGTGGACGGGATTAAACTACCAAGTCTTCTATTGCCAAGTACTAGTACATAATAAAAGCATCAAACAAACATATATCTATGTCCTATGGTCACTGCATTGTCTTGCCAAATCAAAATAGAGACACAATTCAAATCATATCAGTTCAAGACAAAGCAGCAGTGAAAGAATACAAAGCGTGGGAAACTACACGACACAACAAGATTTCAGATGGGTACCACGGGTCTACATGTACAACAACACTATTGGCTCTGTTGTGATGCTAGTAATGTGCATGATATGAAAGTCAACTGTATACACAATTGAAATTGAAATCAACAGAGCTATTGATAAGAGCAAACCTGTTAAAGAAACATGCATGAACATACCTGCTGTGCCATTGGAGTTTCGATTGGATCCTTCAATTTAAAAATAAGTTTGTATGAGTAAATACAGTGATACAAGAGCAAAGCAATCATAGTTAAAAAAGGCGCGCCTAAGCGAGCGCTTAAGCGCGCCTAGGCTCTAGGCGTTGGCAAAATGCATTGCGCATAACTACGCATAATCTGTGCATAAGCATGCGCTTTGGTCAGTAAAGCGCCAGGCGGTGGCAAAACGCACAATTAACGCCTAGCGCTTTTTTGAACTATGATAGCAATGGAATCTTAAATTAGAACAGTTGTTCTTCAGGTTTAGGCACTTGTTCTACATGAACAGAGTACAGTAAGACGCAAGAATATAATACTTAAAAATAGAAAATGAGCTCATAGACCTTACCACATTCTTGGTTCGGGACCAGTACAGTAAAAGGCGTTCCCAGTCATCGTCCAGTAAATGTGTCTCAGGAGAACGTAAGGGAATTTGATGAGTTTCTTTGCCGATGAAGTACGTTTTCTTCAGGTAATTCTGATACTGCCACCAAGCATTCTTGAAGATAGCAGAGGTATTAGCACAGGTTACCTCATCCCGAGTTTCCAAATCGGTCCTTCTCTATAGATAAAAATGGGAAAATTTGCTGTATTATAACCATCATGGAGGTAGGATGTATGGGACGAAGTAAAGTAATTGCCATGAATAACATTACTTACACATAACTCCTGGACAAACACCTGCAACTGGCATTTTCCTTCATCTTTGGTATAATATTTCCAAGATGGGAAGATACACACATACGATTTAACAACATCAAATGCGATAGATGCTAAACTACGACTAGCTGGTTGTGCTTCCTCCACATGAATAGGCGTACTAACTGGTGGAGTTGGGGTTCGCCATGATAGTACTGGCCCTTTGGGCACTGGAGCTGCATTACTAATTACTGCTCTTGTTTGGGAGCTCTGTGGTGGAGATGGTGCTGTGTCAACAGGAACTGGGTTACTATCGGCTGGGGTTGGGGTTAAATTGGGTGAAGCTGGTTCTCTGTCCATCGCAGTAGGGGTACAATCTGCGAGAGTTTGGGTTATGTGTGGTAGGGCTAGTTCTTGTGCATGTACAACCGGGGTGCTATCTCCACCAAGAGGTAGCACTGTTTTATTTGAAGACCGTGTTTTTAGTCCGCTAGATACTGGCATCACCCGCTCCAATTTAAATGGCTGATAAACAGGAAACATAGTTGAATGTACAGACATTGTATGAGAGACAGATGCAATAGATAGTGTGGAAAAAAGAGGGCATGAAATAATTGACATGTATATTGTTTAACTAAAACGGATAGCATGACATAATTTCACATATATGATGTCTATCTAAACTGGATAGCATAGCATAACATAATTCAAAGATATGATGAATAACTAAACATGATCGCATGACATAATTCACCTACATGTTATCTAAGTAATCAGGATCACATCATTTAATTCACATATGTGATTTATATGCTAAACAGAGGGCATTCAATATGATGTCTGAACTAAGAACATGGTGTTGAAAATTGTGTATATGATGTCTAAACTATGCAATGCAAGACACCGTATGCATGATATGAGCAGTATAACCATGACAAGTTAGAGCATACACCTCAGTGGGGGAATAAGACTGGTCATCTGTCTCTGAATCCATCTCTGAGGAGCTATCGAGACCCAACAAGAGATCTTCTTCGACAAGTAGCACTGTCTGCTCTGAAGGCCTTGTTTTCACTCCAGATTTTTCCATCTCCCACCCAAATGGCTAATTAACAGGAAGAGTAGTTTAATGTACAAACATTGTCGAAAAATGGAAATGTAATGAAGAAAAGGATGGGCAAGATATCATTCAAATATATGATGCCTGGTTAAACAGGATGGCATTGCACATTTCACATATATTATGGCTGGCTAAAAGACATGAGACTGCATAATTCCCATATATGATATAGAAACTAAACAGGTGGCATTACAGAACATGTCTAAACTAAGCAGATGACATATATGATGTCAAAAGTAGGCACTACAAGGCAACATATGCATGATATGACTAACATCATCATGCCAAGGTAGAGCAAACACC
>NC_041389.1:649472113-649504784 GCF_002162155.2 Triticum dicoccoides
AAATAGGAGTGGTCAGCGGCGTCTGAATCTGCCTCAGAACAGATATCTTCCTCTAGATTACAATCTGGAGAGGGGTGGGAAGGGTTTGCCATTGAACCCACCATGGAGCAGTGTCTGCATGACATTGTATTGCCGCGCAAAACTCTTCTCTTTTTCTCTACATGTTCAGCATGACTGTGTACAATATCTGACATGCATACAAAAAGAATATGGTGAGATTATGTAAGGAGAGCATGCAGAAATTTAGAGTGATGGTAACAACCAGTGAATCGACGTTTTTCCGTTGAACCAAAATAGCCCTAATGGATCGACGTGAATGTATAGTAATAAGTGATGCAACAAGTGTACAACCTCTTTGCCGTAGCTGTGTCGACCTCAGCATCATTGGGTTGGTCGCTGAAGCAGTTGAGGCAGAGGTGGCTGTCGGAGGTGTGGAGGAAGATTTGAGGAATCTGTAGACGGCGTCCAGGGCACTGCTTTGTTGTGATGGATCGTTCTGTCGTTGGAGCAGCTTCGGTGAGCCGTAAGACATCAAGGCTGAAGCAGCACAAGACAGACATCGTCAATCTCAAGTGGGATTCTAAGAGCATCTCCAGTAGATGATGTAAAATGGATGTAAAATTAACATCAGCAAAAACCACCTGACTACAAGAGATGAGGTAAAAACTGTTGACTCTGAACTTAAGTGTCGAAACTGAAATTTACTGTGGAATCTGAATGCTACTGTCGAAACTGAACGCAATGGTAGCAGAGATGCACTTGACATGTAGTTTAGGGAGGGCCTGCAGTTCATCTTCAACCTGCACCCCCTGAGCCGCCAGCCACCACCGGCCGAACCACCGGCCCCAGCACCGCCTCACCACCCTGAAACAACTCGCCACCGCTGCCCCGACCAGCCCTCTAGCCCCCCCGCCCCCCATCCCGAACCCTAAGATAGATAGTGGGGTACCTCTCCGGCGAGCCCCGTCCCTGCTGCGGGTGGTTCTTCCTTAACTGCGGCGAGCCCCCCAACCCCTGAAAATTGACTGACCCAAAAGTCGATTCAGTCGATTGAAGTGTGGCTTAATCGGAGCAGAGCAGCAGCACGATCAAGGGGGAGAGCAGCAGCAGCAGCTGTGCGAGTGAGCGATCGAGCGAGAGCCGGAGCAGTAGCAGCAGCGGGAGCGAGTGAGCGAGAGCCGGAGCAGCAGCAACAGATCCGGCTGGTATGGCCGCCGCCGCCGAAGGGGCCTCACACTGGGGGAGAGCCACCATGGAGATGTCGCCTGCGGCGCCGGCTTCAAGGTACCCGCTCCATGGGGGTGCGGGATGGAGCACCGTCGGCGCTGGGAGGTCGAGTTAAGGAGAAGGTGCGATGCGATGAGTGTACAACATCTTTGGTGGCGCCGAGTAGGCCTCGGCTTCGTCCGAGGAGTCGGTGAGGATGCTGCGATTCCGGTGGAGCAGGTTAAGGCGGTGCTGTGGGGATGGAGCAGCCGCGATAGACGAGGCGATCGTCGGAGCAGCTCCTTGGAGGTGGAGGACGGGGTGGCTGAACCGGCGGGACGATGAGATGGACGATGGATCCTCATCCGGGGAGGTGGACGAGGGGCGTCGAGCTGTTGCAGTGGACGACATCGTCGGGGAAGAGGCTCTGGCTGGGCAGCGGTGACGTGGCAGACGGAGGAGGATGGGGTTTCGCGGCTGGAGCGGAGAGGTTATGGCGGCCTGGGATTTCGAATGGCGAAAAGGAGGCGATGGGAGGGGGTGAAGCATGACTTAGGGACGCGCTTGTCCAAAATGTAGGGTGTGTTACAAAAGTACCCCCCACCGATTTGAACTAGCGGCCCTTTCGGCTCAGGGTTAGAATGGGGGATTTTGCGTGTCGGGATTTGGCAGCTGGAGGGAGTTTTCGCGCGCGTTGTAATTTCAGGATAGCAAGGCGCGGGTTGTGAAGGCGCCAGTTTTGAGAGCACGATATCTGAATTTTTGGGATATAACAAGACACGGGTTGAATTTTAGGGACAAGCCTAATGTGTAGTAGTATTGTACTTGTACGTACCAAATCAATTCGCACTTCCCTCAACCAAAAAGAAAACAAAAAAATAAAACTATTCACACCACACAAAGAGAGAGTCTTGCCCCATTTTACTATACAAATGCTATTCAAAGCTACTCCCTCCTTCCATCTATATAGGGCCTAATGCGTTTTTCGATGCTAACTTTGACCAAATATTAGAGCAATGATATATGACATGCAACTTACACAAAGCACACTGTTAAATTCGTCTGTGAAAGGTTCTTTCAATGATATAATTTTCACATTGTGCATGTCATGTACTATTAATCTTGTCAATAGTCAAATGCGGTCTTAAAAATCTCATTACACCCTATATAGATGAAAGGAGGGAGTATGAATCCATGTTATGTCCGATTAAATTTTTTTGCTTGCTGTATAATGCATGTAACCTACTCATACCAACATTTTAGCGCATTCCAAATGTCTATACTACCACTGCAATTCGAACTAAATTTGAATTTCTTTCTCTATTTCAATAAGAATCTACAATCATGATTGTTGCCAACGTCAACCATCATAGTTTCCTTGCTATCCGCCAGATATAAATTGGACGGCCTATAATGCAGGATGGCAGGCACACCATCATCAACAACTTCGTTTTTATAAGAGTAGAGATAAAATATATTAAATGTAGTATAACATGTTCATAAGCACACCATGTGTATCATCGTTATATATATTCACACATGCGTAAGTTTAAAACACTATGATAAATTATTCAAATATCCGAATTCACTTTTTATAATGAAGTATATATGATCTCTATTCGTCTTTTACACCCACACAACCCTCTTATCTTTGTAGCTAGCGCTAACTTTCTCTTGTGCATGCACACGCCCGCATCCCTCTCACCCTCCCTCAGCATTCTCTATATCCATCGCGCAAATTCGTCTTTTCACTTTAGGTCGTTCACCCACGGTGTGTGTAGGCCCCCTAGTTCCTTCTTTACGACACACATTGATCGATATGCCTCTCTAGCCAGGTGTGCCTAGCACAGACACAAGCTTCCCCTCTTCTCTTGTCACCGTCCATGCCTCACTCCCACCACTCTTTTCATCATTCTCGTACTCGCACACTCCTCCCCCCTCGATATAGTATGCCTCTCGTACCACCTCCTACATGCATCCCTCTCTCTCTCTATCCTTCTTCTCATGCCTCATTTGCTTCTAACACACACATGCATCTATACCGATCGATCTCCCAACATATACCTAGATCGACTTTAACTACCCCCCCATCGATCGACGTACCTCGCAAGTTATGTCTCTCCTTTCTCTAACAAAGGGCGATTGATCTTCCTATGTAGTTACGTCTGCTTACCATAGCCACATCGTCCCCCTCATCATTCGTGCATGCCTCCTGACCCGTCTCTCACACGCACGTGCACAGACAACAAGCAGCCATCTCCTCTCTTATTGATATTGCGGGCGTGCCCTCCGTTTGTCTAGCAAGCCTATCCCACCATTTGTTAGAAGCAACTCCACTACCACCCCCTCCAACACTCTAGCTCTATCTCTCTCCCAACCTTATTTCTCTCCTGCACATATGCATGGATGCCGATCGATCTCCCTTAATACATGAGGCAGATCGATCTCCTTGATACATGAGGTAGGCCTCTCTCCTCCTCCACATATATACCAGCCGTTGTACCTCTATAGTTAATTGGGCCTCCCTCTTCCCCCACCACACACCGATAGTCGAGCGCTGTAGGTAGGTATCCATCCCATAGAGACAAACTGCACATATCCCCTCTCACGTTCCAGTAGGCCAACCACTCTATATCTTTGACGTGGGTACACACAAATTCGATGGCACTCTTTATCGATCGCGCGCGCGCGCGCACACACACACACACATCATCCCTCTCTTCGATTCTATGGACACCTCAAGCTGATGATACCTCCACTCTCTTCTCGTGGATCGCCCCCTCTATATATATGTTATATCCAGGACTATTTCACACACATTGCATATGTTACATTTTTTGATTGACCCCCCCCCAAAAAAACTCTCAAGAACCCACACACTATATCTCTCTAGGTTTGCATCTCTCTCACACAACCCCACGTAGGTGGTGTACGTATACAAGAAGAGAATAGGTGCACCTAAGTTCAAAAAAAGAGAATAGGTGCACCGTGCACGTACTCACGCTTCGTGCCCAGCCACACCCGCGCGGGTACACGGTGGAGCTCATTTCTTTACGAAATGGCAGCCCACGTGCTAATTTGAATGCCTGTAGCGGTTGTTTACCTAGGGAGGTCGTGTACCACACGTGCACGAAACAAAATTCGACTTGGTGCGTTGCCGCGTTATTTTTAAATAAAGTTATAGCGCTCAATGGCACGTACACAGAATGTAAAACGATTTTTATGGAGAAAAAGGTAGTCCGCTCACTATATACAATGGACCCTGCCTGCCTGGTTTGTCGCTCTTCAGAGTATCTCACACAAGGCTGCGGTGGCCTCTCTCTCTCTCACCGTTGGTCACTGATCCAGCCGCATCCCGTCCGCCGAGGGAAAGGGAGTGCGGTGGCCTCTCTCTCTCTCACCGTTGGTCACTGATCCTGCCGCATCCCGTCCGCCGGGGGAAAGGGAGGAAGTGCATCGTTTCTCTGTTCGACGGCGCCGAGGCAGCATGTCCCAATCTGCGGTACACGCCGTTCTCTGTGACCAAGCTCCGGCGCGGCAGGGCCTACGTCACCTGCTCGCAGATTCTGCCCGCCGCCGCACACCTAGTTACATCCCGATGACCTCCAGGTATCCCCTCCGGACTTGCTCCACTGCCCGTCTTCCCATGTCGCTGCATGTGGATCTTCCATAGTTCTTTGCCCAAAACGTAGCTCGTCCGGTGTACTTTCCATATTGCATTCTCGTCCTCACACCGTTTTAGACAAACACAACAGTGTTGTTATCTTCCCTTAGGACAAGTAATATGCTTCTTTTTTGTCATCGCATGTGTCATCAACTGTTATTGGCCAGTAATTGTTTCCTTTCTACCTCTTTTTGGCAAACAGGGCTATCCATTTCACCTCGTTGCTATTGCGACCTTTTGGTGAAATGCACAAATTACTTTTTTCTTAAGAGTGTTTTGTGCAGTTGTACTAAAATGTCACACGGGCAACGTCTCTACATTTCAGTGCGACTGCACAATGGGAGATTGGTTTTGCTCTATCCTCCTCATCCAACTCCGAGCCTAATCTTCTCCAACTAGTTAGTCTTAAGAGAGACTACAAAGGTGACCGGCTTCTATTTGTGTGTTTATTGTTTCATCAGCAACCCTCTATTATCGTAATCACACTTAATATCATTGGAACAGGGACGCTCAGCTCTATTTTAGTGGAACTGCACAAAATGATCGAAATGTTGCATGCTCCAGACAACTACTGTTTTTCCAACATGCCTTGTTGATTTAGACAGAGCTGGGGGGACGTTGCTGCCAATGAAAGCATGGATCAATTTTAATTTAACACCTTCTCACAACTCCGTCTTTAGCTCTGATCTGCTAATAATTGACATGCATTAGCAAGGAAGTTAGTTTTTTATTGTTTCCGAAAGAGCATCGATGGCAAGACACGCGAAACAAAAGCTGAAAGCTCACACCATTATACAATTTTATGTCGCTGGAAAATTATTTGTATAGTACGTCAATTATGTAAACAAATGATGGAAGCTTGATAGCATTGCCAGAAGCCTCTTCATCATCCGGGTCCATGTGCCATGCACAAAATTATACTCCTTCGTTCCTAAATATTTATCCTTTTACAAATTTCAAACGGGCATATTTTAGAGTGTAGATTCACTCATTTTGCTTCGTATGTGTACTCCCTCCGTTCCTAAATATTCTATTCGTCTTTCTAGAGATTTCAACAAGTGACTACATACGGAGCAAAATGAGTGAATCTACACTCTAAAATGTGTCTATATACATCCGTATGTGCCAGTCCATTTGAAATCTCTAAAAAGACAAATATTTGAGTAGTCACTCGTTGAAATCTCTAGAAATACAAATGCTCCAGAGTATATTTAAGAACCGAGGGGGTAGTGCACAACCGCATGGGAGACTCAGCCCGGTCGTTGCGCCGCATTAATAGTGAGTAATGAGCAGTCAAATCATAAGCCCCACCTTTCCCACTTTAAGTTGCTCTGAAGAAGCAACCATCAATACACTCTTCTTTGAATCCGCTCATACTACTCCATCCGTCACTATTTATACAACGCGCTTTAGAAAAAAGAAAAAAAAATCTATGGGACCAAGGCGACTAGCGATTGGCCTGAAAAATAGCATTGGTAGTTATAGCACGGCGTCTATTACTAGAGGGAATAATGCGTACACACATGCATGCAGTGCTTCCACCCCGGGTACACACATGCATGCACTTACTCCACTCCGTAGTAGTACAGAGTACATGGAGAGAAAATTGTGGACTTGATTGCGGTTACCACACCCTAATTAATTGAGCATTAAACCAAACACATCTAAAGTCTCTCTGGTGGTGGAAATGCATTGAGAGAAATGCATCATAATGAAGCGCGCCCGATAAACTGTGATGGAGGGAGGAGTAGTATGAAGGTGCAAAACCAAGTACGCGTATGGCCAGTCGGTCAACGCACCTCCTCTTGACATATCACTGACATGTGGGACAGGACTGTGAGCAAACCGATCTCAATTGACGGCAAAGAGCCAACCCGCTGTTCCTTGAGAGAGACGAGGAGCGAGAACACACACACACGGGCTCGCACGGAGGCCAAGATATATTCGAGCATAGTTGGTTGATCGATATCATTCATTAAATGTTGGGCTGCCATTTTCCGCCCTTCTCCGGAATAAACGTGTACTTTATCAGAGATAAAAGAAAAGAGTACAAACGCTCCACCATGCGGTTCTAGTAGTAGTACTACTCGCACTACTGCGCTTGGCTCTTTGCCTCTTCGTGAAGTCGAACAATGATGGTACTCCGCATGTTGGGTACTACACTGTATGCCTCTGACAATCTGACACCGAATGGACTGATGCATGTCCACCGAGGGTAGGTTGCATTAGTGAAAAGGCGTAAGCGAGCTTCACCTTGTCCTGCAAGCTTCTCCTCATTCTGCGAGTTGACGGGGCACACCAAAAAGTAGTGCTAGTCCACACTCCCTCCTTTCCGGTTAATATGGCTTAATCTTTTTTGCGGGTAAATGAGAGAGCTTTATTAATATATAAGCATTCTTAGGACGATCAGCCAAGACACTGGTCATTGCACTTCATAATACGCTCATTGCGCTCAATATATATATTTTCCGGTGTTTATATGGTCACTAGCTCAACCTGACTGAGTATGTGTGTGCATGCACGTGTAGGTTGAGCACTTGAGCGTGACCGTGTGTGTTTTGTCGTGTGCTCGGACATGCATGCATTAGGGCGTCGCGCGCGTTTTTGCGTCCATGTGTATGTGTGACTATTGCATACACGTAGGGGGAGTACCTGTAGGGGCCACTAACGAGCAGTCAAATCACACAGTAAGTTAGTCGGAAGAAGCAACCATCATGTCACTCTTGAATGACATGTACGCAATATAAAATGGTTGATATGGAGAGAAAAAGAAAACCACTATATATACACTAGCAGGAGCCTAAGCTACAAGCCTGCTTGCTTAGGTTGCTCTCTTCACAAGCATAGAGCGACGGGCCTGATCCCGCAGCTGGGGGAAGGGAACAACGTTCTACGTAGACGCGGTCAACATCGGCGAGGGAGAAAACCCACAGTCAGTGCGTCCCAATCGGGGGTCACCGTGGTATGGGCCGATGCCGCGTCCCAACCGCCCTTCTAGCTACAGCCCGACGTCCCAGGTATAGTCCATCTTCCTTTTGGAGCCGGCTTGCTCCACTGCCGTAGCTCTATCTCCATGTCAATCTTTCTCTACTTCTACCGACTTCTACTTGTGATGAGTTTGTGTCTCATGAACTAGTGCCAGTACTATTATTCTAATCACACTTCTTCAATATCTTTGCCATCAGGGATGCTCAGGTCGATTTTAGTGGAACTGCACAAAAGCATCGTATGATCCGAGGGTGCCAACCGTCTTTCCTTCGACAGGTTCTAACTGGCTAGGAAATTAAATCATGTTTAGGGTTTAGGGTTTAAGTCGTAGTGACCCCATCAGAAGTTTTTCTTTCATACACGCTCTCACAACTTTTTTCTTTAGTTGTGAAGTAAATATTGGCTATGATCTGTGAATCATTGAGATGCATCCGCATGTGTGTTACTTTTCCTTTGTATTTGATGGAATGTTGTAATGGGGCAACCTTGGAATAGGAATGAAAATGGAGTGGAAAGTTTCCGTTTTTCTGGAGAAAAAATGGAAACAGTGAGAAACCAACATTCGTTTCGTTGGATCGCGCCATCGAGTAAAACCAACGTTTAAATCACATATGTCATGTTCGTGTCTCTGATACGTCTCCAATGTATCTACTTTTCCAAACACTTTTGCCCTTGTTTTGGACTCTAACTTGCATGATTTGAATGAAACTAACCTGGACTGACGCTGTTTTCAGCAGAACTGCCATGATGTTGTTTTATGTGTAGAAAAGAAAAGTTCTCGGAATGTCCTGGAAATTCATGGAGGCACTTTTCAGAATTAATAAGAATTTTTGGCGAAAGAATCAAGGCCAGGGGGCCCATGGGCTATCCACGAGACAGCCCCCCTAAGGGCGCGCCCTCCTATCTCGTGGGCCCCCCGGACCTCCGCCGACCTCAACTCCAACTCCATATATACCGTCTCGGGGAGAAAAAAATCAAGGAGAAAGTTTCATCGCGTTTTACGACACGGAGCCGCCGCCAAGCCCTAATCTCTCTCGGGAGGGCTAATTTGGAGTCCGTTCGGGGCTCCGGAGAGGGGGATTCGTCGCCGTCATCATCATCAACCATCCTCCATCACCAATTTCATGATGCTCACCGCCGTGCGTGAGTAATTCCATCATAGGCTTGCTGGACGGTGATGGATTGGATGAGATTTACCATGTAATCAAGTTAGTTTTGTTAGGGTTTGATCCCTAGTATCCACTATGTTCTGAGATTGATGATGCTATGACTTTGCTATGCTTAATGCTTGTCACTAGGGCCCGAGTGCCATGATTTTAGATCTGAACCTATTATGTTTTCATGAATATATGTGTGTTCTTGATCCTATCTTGCAAGTCTATAGTCACCTATTATGTGTTATGATCCGACAACCCCGAAGTGACAATAATCGGGATACTTCTCGGTGATGACCGTAGTTTGAGGAGTTCATGTATTCACTATGTGTTAATGCTTTGGTCCAGTTCTCTATTAAAAGGAGGTCTTAATATCCCTTAGTTTCCACTAGGACCCCGCTGCCAAGGGAGGGTAGGACAAAAGATGTCATGCAAGTTCTTTTCCATAAGCACGTGTGACTATTTACGGAATACATGCCTACATTACATTGATGAATTGGAGCTAGTTCTATATCACCCTATGTTATAACTATTGCATGAGGAATCGCATCCGGCATAATCATCCATCACTAATCCATTGCCTACGAGCTTTTCACATATTGTTCTTCGCTTATTTACTTTTCCGTTGCTACTATTACAACTACTACAAAAACCCAAAAATATTTACCTTTTCTGTTTCTACTGTTACCATTACTATCATACCACTCTTGCTACTAAACACTTTGCTGCAGATACTAAGTTATCCAGGTGTGGTTGAATTGACAACTCAACTGCTAATACTCAAGAATATTCTTTGGCTCCCCTTGTGTCGAATCAATAAATTTGGGTTGTACATCACCTTCGAAAGCTGTTGCGATCCCCTACACTTGTGGGTTATCAAGACTAATTTCTGGCGCCGTTGCCGGGGAGCATAGCTCTATTCTCTGAGTCACTTGGGATTTATATCTGTTGATCACTATGAAGAACTTGAAAGACGCTAAGACCAAGATTTTGCCCTCAATTACGAGGGGAGGTAAGGAACTGCCATCTAGCTCTGCACTAGATTCTCCTTCCGTTATTAGTAGGCTTGCGACACCTAAACCTGCTACTGCTATGAATTCTGATATGTCGCATGTTATTGATGATGCCACTTCTGCTATGCATGATGAAACTACTTCTGCGTGTGATACTACTTTGACATTAGGTGAATTTCTTGATGAACAACTTGCTAGAGTTAGGGGGAATGAAAATATTGAAGATGCTATTGATGATAGTGATGATGAACGTTCCCCCAATGATTATGTTTTACCTGTTGTTCCTAAGGGTTATGTTATGAACAAAGAAGCTGCTGAAGCTATTCTTGCTTGCAATGATAGATCTGATCTTAAGAAATTATTAGCTAAATGGAAGCAGCAGTCTCTTAATGCTAGAATGAAACCCGATCCTACTTTTGCTACTTCACCTATCTGTGTTACTGATAAGGATTATGAATTCTCTGTTGATCCTGATATTATTACTTTAGTTGAATCTGATCCTTTCTATGGCCTTGAATCTGAAACTGTTGTGGCACATCTTACCAAGTTGAATGATATAGCCACTCTATTTACTCATGATGAGAAGTCTCGCTATTTATATATCCTTAAGATATTTCCGTTCTCATTAAAGGGTGATGCTAAGACTTGGTATAATTCTCTTGCTCCTGGTTGTGTGCGTAGTCCCCACGATATGATTTATTACTTCTCTGCTAAATATTTCCCTGCTCATAAGAAACAAACTGCCTTGCGGGAAATATATAATTTTGTGCAAATCAAAGAAGAGAGTCTCCCACAAGCTTGGGGGAGGCTTCTTCGATTGCTTTATGCTTTGCCTGATCATCATCTTAAGAAAAATGAAATACTTGATATCTTTTATAGTGGACTAACCGATGCTTCTAAGGACCACTTGGATAGTTGTGCTGGTTGTGTTTTCAGGGAAAGAACAGTCGACAAAGCTGAAATACTATTGAATAATATGTTGACTAATGAAAATATTTGGACTCTTCCCGAGCCAGTTCCTGAAGTAATTCCTGAACCAATTGAGCCAACTCCTGAGCCTATTCCTAAACCCACTCCGAAGAAGAGAGGTGTTTTATTTCTCAGTCCTGAAGATATGCAAGAGGCAAAGAAATCAATGAAAGAAAAAGGTATTAAAGATGAAGATGTTAAGAATTTACCTCCTATTGAAGAAATACATGGTCTGAATATACCGCCTGAAGAACTACATTGTCTTGATAACCCGACACAGGTAGTGAAGGTAAATTCTCTCTATAGATACGATAAAGTTGAAATACTCTCTACTAAATTTCATAGCCCATGCTTAGATGAATTTGATGACTTTATGGCTAGACAAGAAAGTTTCAATGCTTATGTTGGTAGAGAGTTAAAGAATAATGCTTTCAAGATAGGATGCGTAGGTGATAATCTGGCTAGAGTTAAAGATGAACTTCACCGTGTTAGCAAATATGCTTCTATGGTTGCTACTCAAGCTGAGCAAGTACTCAAAGCTCAAAACGATTTGCTTGATGAATTGAATAATAAAAATGACTTTGCTATTAGAGTGGCTACTAGAACTGGTAGAATGACTCAGGAACCTTTGTTTCCTGAAGGCCACCCTAAGAGAATCGAGCAAGATTCTCAGAGAAATAATCTAGATGTTCCTAGTTCTTCTAAGAAGAAGAAAAAGAAGAATGATAGGACTTTGCAAACTTCTAGTGAACCTAATGTAGAAACACCTGAGAATCCCAATGATATTTCTATTTCTGATGCTGAAACACAATCAGGTGATGAACATGAACCTAGTAATAATGTTAATGTTGATGCTCAACCTAGCAAAGATAATGATGTAGAGATTGAACCTGCTGTTGATCTTGATAACCCACAATCAAAGAATCAACGTTATGATAAGAGAGATTTTGTTGCTAGGAAGCACGGGAAAGAAAGAGAACCATGGGTTCAGAAACCCTTGCCCTTTCCTCCTAAACCATCCAAGTCAAAGGATGATGAGGATTTTGAGCGCTTTGCTAAAATGATTAGACCTATTTTCTTACGTATGCGCTTAACTGATATGCTTAAAGTAAATCCTTATGCTAAATATATGAAGGATATCATCACAAATAAAAGAAAGATACCGGAAGCTGAAATTTCCACCATGCTTGCTAATTACACTTTTAAGGGTGGAATACCAAAGAAACTTGGAGATCCGGGTGTACCAACTATACCATGCTCCATTAAAAGAAATTATGTTAGAACTGCTTTATGTGATCTTGGAGCCGGTGTTAGTGTTATGCCTCTCTCTTTATATCATAGACTTGAATTGAATTAGTTGACACCTACTGAAATATCTTTGCAAATGGCTGATAAATCAACTGCTATACCTGTCGGTATTTGTGAGGACGTGCCTGTTGTGGTTGCAAATGTCACTATCTTAACGGACTTTGTTATTCTTGATATTCCCGAGGACAATAGTATGTCTATTATCCTTGGTAGACCTTTTGTTAATACTGCAGGGACTGTTATTGATTGCAACAAAGGCAATGTCACTTTTCATGTTAATGGTAATGAGCATACGATACACTTTCCGAGGAAACAATCTCAAGTTCATAGCATCAATTCTATTGAAAAAGTTCCAACTATAATTTTTGGAGGTTTTGAATTTCCTCTCCCTACTGTCAAGAAAAAGTATGATATTCTTATTGTTGGGGATTTTCATATCCCCGTTGAGGTGACTTAGTGTTATTCGAAATTTCTCCAGTTCCATGTTATTCGGAATGAGTTTGTTAACAAGACTTGATCAACCTTGTTAGTGGATTCATTTTGATGATCATGAGATGGATGAAACTAGAAGGCACAACCTTCTGTACCCTCCTTTTTACTTTCTGTTATTTAGAATAAATAAAGCAAAAATAATATTATCTATCTGTTTTCTGATTTACCCGTGCAATAAAAAAATAGTCCGAAAATAAAAGTGCTCCAAATGCCCTGCAAATTTATTATGATTTTTTCTAGAATATTTGAGGATTTTAGGCACTGAAAACACTGCAGGAGGGCCAAGCACCAGGCCACGAGAGAGGAGGCCCCCCCCCTGTAGGGCGCGTCCCCTGTCTCGTGGGCCCCTGGTGACTCCCCTCCACTTATGCCAGCACCCACACACTCCATCTTCTACCCAAAAAAATCCCCATCCAGCTCAAGCCTGAGTTCTAGCTCATTTTGCTGCGATTTTCGATCTCTTAACTCAAAGCTCCATTCGCAAAACTGCTTTGGGAGATTGTTGCTTGGTATGCGACTCCTCCATTGGTCCAATTAGTTTTTGTTCTAGTGCTTTATTCATTGCAAATCCTTGCTGCCTTGGTGACCCTATTCTTGAGCTTGCATGTTAAATTTTTGAGGTCCCAAGAAATTCCAATGCATGATATAGGCTCTAGGCACTTGTAGGAGTAGTTGCTACCAATCTTGTTTAGTTTTATTCACTTTTATTTTGAAGTTACTAAAATTTTAGAAATTTTCAGAAAAAGAAATATACTTAGGAGAATGTACCAAGGTGGTTCCTCGGCAAAGAAAGGGCCAAGGATTGCTATACGTGAGCAAGAAGTTGAATTGCCGAGGGATGCATATGTACGGGCTTGTGAGTGGCCATCCGATGATTTTATGGTCGAAGCAGGCTTCAAGGAGGAATTTGATGTGTATGTGCGTGATGCCGAGCTGGAGGACTTCTTACAAGATAAGTGTCTTCAATATTATCAATTGACTGATTCCTTTGTGCGGAGGCAAGAGGAGGATATGTTATCACCAGGGAAGAAGCCACTGAATATGAGAGGGGAATGGAGGCAGCTCGCCAACACGCTGCTGCCCAGGAGGCCGTTGCCTCTGCATCTCAGTACAATCCCAGTTTCACTTATGGATATCAGCCAGGCGGTCCTTGGTATTAAACCAACTTAGGCTGAAATCCTAAGCTTGGGGGAGTACGTATTTCTCACCGACTTTACATTCATGTTCACACACTAGTCGTCGGTGCTCATACTCTTTCATTGTATTATCCATGTTAGTTTAAATCTCTTTTTCTAGTTTTCTTCTTGTGTGTTTGATAAACCTTAAGAAAAACCAAAAAAATTAGTTAGTTTAATTTCCTTGCTTGTAGTAGAAATTAAAATGAAAACCCAAAAAGATTTCTCGTTCTTCTTTTACTTGTTGGGAGCTTTCCCATGTAAATAGTTTTCTTTTCTTTTCTTTCTTTTGAGGGTCGAGAAGACCATATTGAAAATGCTTAGTGGATCTCATATGCATGATTGATTATTTATATTTAGAGCCCATATTACTTGTCTTCTCTCTTGAGTTGAATGCTTGCAGATTCCAGCTTAGTCCAATGCACGTGCACTCTTATTATTATACACTTCATTCGGTCGTGCGAGTGAAAGGCAACAATGACGATATATGATGGACTTATTGGGATGAGAAAAGCTGGTATGAACTCGACCTCTCTTGTTTTTGTAAATATGATGATTCATCGTTCCTGAGTCAGCTATTCTGAAATAAACATATTTGCAATGACATTTAGAGATTATAGTTGCTTGTGCCATGCTTGATTAGCTATGAGTTATAATGGTTTACCTTGCGTGCCAACATGCTATTAGAATGATTATGATGTGATATGATGGGATGGTATCCTCCTTTGAATGAATTGAGTGAGTCGACTTGGCACATGTTCACGCATGTAGTTGAATCAAATCAACATAGCCTTCATGATATTTATGTTCATGGTGGATTATATCCTACTCATGCTTGTATCCGGTGTGAATTAATTTTAATGCATGCTTACGACTGTTGTCGCTCTCTCAGTTGGTCGCTTCCCAGTCTTTTGCTAGCCTTCACCTGTACTAAGCGGGAATACTGCTTGTGCATCCAAACTCCTTAAACCCCAAAGTTGTTCCATATGAGTCCACTATACCTTCCTATATGCGGTATCTACCTGCCGTTCCAAGTAAATTTGTATGTGCCAAACTCCAAACCTTCAAATGAAATTCTGTTTTGTATGCTCGAGCAGCTCATGTTTCAACTAGGGCTGCCTATATCTTCCATGCTAGGTGGGTTATTCTCACGAGGAGTGGACTCCGCTCCTTATTCACGAGAAAGGGCCGGTAACCGGGATGCCTAGTCCCATGATCAAAAAAAGATCAAAGCAAATCAAAATAATTAAACAGAACTCCCCCAGGGCTGTTGTATGTTGGAGGCACTCGTTGTTTCGAGCAAGCCGTGGATTGATTCTTGTTGGTGGTTGGGGGTGTATAAACCTTTACCATTCTGTTTGGGAACTGCCTATAATGCATGTAGTATGGAAGATACAACCATCTCATAGTTGTTGCGTTGACAGCGAAAGTATGCCGCCCAAAATGTTATTCAATCTCTATTTTAGAATCGAGCTCTGGCACCTCTACAAATCCCTGCTTCCCTCTGCGAAGGGCCTATCTATTTACTTTTATGTTGAGTCATCATCCTTCTTATTAAAAGCACCCGCTGGAGAGCACACTGTCATTTGCATTCATTATTATTGATTTATATTGGGCATGACTTGACTGGATCTCTTTTACCATGAATTACAATGTTTAGTTAGTCCTTGATCTTTAAAGGTGCTCTGCATTTATGTTTTGCGGTCTCAGAAAGGGCTAGCGAGATACCATTTTGTTATATCATGTTATGATTATTTTGAGAAAGTGTTGTCATCCGAGTTTTATTATTATGACTCGCCAGCTGATTATGCTATTGATATGAGTAATTCTGAGACCTATGTGTTATTGTGAGTATGGTTAGTTCATAATATTTGCTGAAACTTGAATGCTGGCTTTTCATGTTTACAACAACAAGAGCAAACAGAGTTTGTAAAAGTTTTTCTTTATCACTTTCAGTTTGTCAACTGAATTGCTTGAGGACAAGCAAAGGTTTAAGCTTGGGGGAGTTGATACGTCTCCAACGTATCTACTTTTCCAAACACTTTTGCCCTTGTTTTGGACTCTAACTTGCATGATTTGAATGAAACTAACCTGGACTAACGCTGTTTTCAACAGAACTGCCATGATGTTGTTTTATGTGTAGAAATGAAAAGTTCTCAGAATGTCCTGGAAATCCACGGAGGCACTTTTCAGAATTAATAAGAATTTTTGGCGAAAGAATCAAGGCCAGGGGGCTCATGGGCTATCCACGAGACAACCCCCCTAAGGGCGCGCCCTCCTATCTCGTGGGCCCCCCGGACCTCCGCCGACCTCAACTCCAACTCCATATATACCGTCTCGGGGAGAAAAAAATCAAGGAGAAAGTTTCATCGCGTTTTACGACACGGAGCCGCCGCCAAGCCCTAATCTCTCTCGGGAGGGCTGATTTGGAGTCCGTTCGGGGCTCCGAAGAGGGGGATTCGTCGCTGTCGTCATCATCAACCATCCTCCATCACCAATTTCATGATGCTCACCGCCGTGCGTGAGTAATTCCATCGTAGGCTTGCTGGACGGTGATGGGTTGGATGAGATTTACCATGTAATTAAGTTAGTTTTGTTAGGGTTTGATCCCTAGTATCCACTATGTTCTGAGATTGATGATGATATGACTTTGCTATGCTTAATGCTTGTCACTAGGGCCCGAGTGCCATGATTTCAGATCTGAACCTATTATGTTTTCATGAATATATGTGTGTTCTTGATCCTATCTTGCAAGTCTATAGTCACCTATTATGTGTTATGATCCGACAACCCCGAAGTGACAATAATCGGGATACTTCTCGGTGATGACCGTAGTTTGAGGAGTTCATGTATTCACTATGTGTTAATTTTTTGGTCCGGTTCTCTATTAAAAGGAGGCCTTAATATCCCTTAGTTTCCACTAGGACCCCGCTGCCAAGGGAGGGTAGGACAAAAGATGTCATGCAAGTTCTTTTCCATAAGCACGTGTGACTATTTACGAAATACATGCCTACATTACATTGATGAATTGGAGCTAGTTCTATATCACCCTATGTTATAACTATTGCATGAGGAATCGCATCCGGCATAATCATCCATCACTAATCCATTGCCTACGAGCTTTTCACATATTGTTCTTCGCTTATTTAGTTTTTCGTTGCTACTATTACAACTACTACAAAAACCCAAAAACATTTACCTTTTCTGTTGCTACTGTTACCATTACTATCATACCACTCTTGCTACTAAATACTTTGCTGTAGATACTAAGTTATCCAGGTGTGGTTGAATTGATAACTCAACTGCTAATACTCAAGAATATTCTTTGGCTCCCCTTGTGTCAAATCAATAAATTTGGGTTGTACTTTACCCTCGAAAGCTGTTGCGATCCCCTACACTTGTGGGTTATCAGTCTCACCCTCCTCCACGGCTCGACCCCACACGGTCGCTCGGCATGCCACTCACCGCAAACCGAGTAGTATATGATAACTTTCCCGCCTGCTTGTCGATGGACCATGCCATGGAGTACTAGCACTACTGGAAGAGATTGACGAGCTGGGGGAGGACCACTAGCTGTAGCACGGACTCCCAAGAACTTTTTACATGCATGTTGTAGCTGGCTATTGCAACCTTTGAACACGGAGCAGCCGCGTGCACCCGGAAGCGGCGCGGGCAACGCTCTCTCGGCCGGTGCGCCGCTTCAATGCCGGTGCCAGTGAGAGGTTGCGTCTCCTCTGGCCGGGGATGAATGCAGCACTGACCGTTTCGGGCGGGAAGCACGCGCGGCTGATGAAGAGGGTTCGGTTTGGTCAGGACCGGCCATGGCAGCGGTCCGGACGTGCGCAAACAAGAGATGCTATACGTTAATATTGCTGCGTATATAATTAACAACATAAATAATGTGCTAGTTGGACAAATATGATTGGAGATGGAGATGGAAATGGAATTTTATGTAAACACGGATATGCATGTCTATGTCTATGTGTGTGTGCGCGACGACTCTCACGACCTGGAAGCGGGGGCGTGTTTTTGACCGAGTTTTCTTTCTTGGTACGTTAGAAAATCAGTTTGTCTAATTCACATCTAGATGTTATTTAAGGATATCACATCTAAGCTCCCACAAGTATATAATGTAGCAACAAGAAACAAAAAAACTAGGACAAAAAAAATAGACCACAAACAGAGTGGACATCAACTTAGATGTGACATAACTATGTCACATCTAGATGTGTCCTAGACAGACCCTTAAAAAATTGTCCGCCGGGTTTTTGTTTCTTTTTTCCGGGAACACGCGTATTCTATTTAAAACCACTGCCATGGAGAGATTTTTTTACTCCATTATAGCCTCTTGTTTGATAGAGTTTCTCGCGTCTCGCTCTCTCACCCTCTCCATATCAAAACAAGATGATAGTGTCCACTCTATCTCTCTCCTCACCGGTGGTCACAGATCCGGACGAATCTCGTCCACTGCGGGAGGTGAGGAGGTGCAGCATTGACATTGTCGCCGTCGGCGACGGAGGAAGCCGATGCGCACCGTCCTCTCGGAGCCAGCGCTGGCGTGGACGAAGATCCTCCGCGCCCTTGTTCGCTGCCATCGTGTGGGCATATCCCGCCCGCCCACCTAAACAACATCTCGCCCATCCGAGGTATAACTTCTTGTACTGGTCCAGCTCCCCAGGTCGCTGCGTGCAGGTTTTCTTCTATGCGACTACTCCCCAGTTCCCCATGCATAGTAGCTAGGGTTCGTCGGCTGGTCCAACATCACCCACTAGTACTATTATAGAGGAAATGCCACTCGAAAAGTTGTCCTGATTTATGCCTCAGTGGTGGTATACATGTTGTTTCGAAAAAAAGTACATGGTGGTTGTGCTGTCATTGTCCATATGGTGGTAGTGCTATCACTGGTTAAATGAAGAAATGCTTTTTTTCTCGGGTATCCTAGTTTAGTTCCCATCAAGATAATTATGATGCTTCTGTTTGTTGGTGTACTTTTCATTAATTCTTATTGACAATTGAGATGTCGTTGCTAACCCTTTTTTATATTTTTGGAAATAGCGATGCATGTCTCCATACCCAGGCATGTCTTCCTCAATTTTAGTGGAACTGCACAAAATTGGATGGCCATTGTTGTTCCGCCTCACTGTCCTCTGCCACGTGGTTCTTCCTTCCTCGAGCTTGATTACTAAGAAGAAACAGACCACAGTGAGGATTTGTCGAACTTCATAGGTGCCTCACCCAAACTTGATGCCAAATGGATGATGCATCACCACGATGACCTATCGATGCTCATGGTTGCGCCTCATGGTTGCGTCGGCTGGTGGAGCTGATCGATTTTCAATGAAAAACAAGCTGTCTTCCATCAGTGCTCTTTGCTTGTTACGCACAAAGAAGGATCGACGTTGGTATTAAGAGCATAAGTTTTGTATTGATTTCTAAGCCTTCTCACAACTTTGTCTCCAGGTCCCTGTAATTTTATTTGTCCAACTATTAACTTTGATTTAAAAAAATGGTGTGGACTAAAAACCCGGATGGACGTAGTAGCCCTCCATTTTTATTTACTCCGCATATTAGATTTGACTGAAGTCAAACTTTGTAATACTCTCAAACCTTTCCGATAATTGAAATTAAAATTCTTTATTTGTACACACTCTCACATGTTTCGGATAATTTGGCGCATGTGTGGTTGTTCACTTAAGGGAGGGTAGTGTAACACACGTGAAGGACAGGAAGTGCGACCAGGAAGAGCTCAGTCGTACTACAATAGTATATATATAAACGGCAGCCTCCGCGCTTGTTCGCTAGGGTTTGCACTCTCCACACGCTCGCCGCACTACATATATGTTACACGCTGGAGGCTCAGCGTTCATTTGCTAGGGTTTGCTATATTCACAGTCTCTCACCCTCTCTTCACCAGATCTAAACAAGACTGCATTGGCCTCTTGTCTCTCTCTCCCCCCTCACAGCTGGTGAAGGAGGCGTCCGTATCCCATCGCACCGGGAAGGGGAGGAGGTGCAGCGTTCACTCTATCGCCTTCGGCGAGGGAGGCAATCCACTGCAGCCTGCAATGTTCTCTTTCACCCAGCGCCTGTGCGGGAGGGCCACCGACCCCTTCTTCCTCGCTGCCGTACGTAGTGTGGGCAGATACGGCCTCCCGCCGCACGCCTTGCCACACCCCGATGACCCTAAGGTATAAGTTTCTTTGAAACTGTCGTTGCTCTAGCTGCATGTGGACCTTTTTCGATCTGTAGTCGAATCTAGGTCTTGGTTCAAAGAGGAAAGAAGGGTGCGGTGGGCTGGAGCAAGAATCTAGGACGTGGTTCAATGAGGAAAGGAGGGGCGGAAAGTAGTATAGACTGGCTATCCAGCCGCTTTGTAGGTCGAAAAGGGAAAAAAGGGGTAACCCAGTACACACATCTGTAAGGAACCGATCTCTTTGTTGAAAAGGGAAAGAAACTGGGGGGTCGGGTAGTTTGTGCAGGACTAGATTTGCTGCCCTCACATAGGAAAAGGTTCAAAGAGAACAAATATGGGACCAACGCATATGCTGCTTGGCTACATACTCTCCATCACCCATTTATACGTGTGGACGCACATGGTGCTAGCTTGTCCCATACAACTATTTTGCTGTTGTTAATCTAAGAATGCCGCCGGAAAATTGAAGCAATGCCACTGTTAAAAGTAAATTACATTTTTTAACGAATGTTGTTTCAAGAGAATGTCTCTGTTAATATGAATCAATGCAACCGTTTTAGAAATGCTACTATCCTACTTTGTTTTCCATCCAAGATAAGTTAGATGCTTCTTTTTGTCACCGTTTGTTTCATCCTCCTTTATCGGCAAGTAATTGTTTCCTTTTTTGCCTCTATTAAAACAGGGGTATCAATTCAACTTTTTGCTATTGCGACATTTTGCTTTGCTACTCGAAACACTTATGTTTTAAGAGTGTTTTGTGCAGTTCAACTTGAATGTCACACCAGTGACTTTGCTTAATTTTGGTGGAACTGCACAAAAGGAGATCGAGATTTGTTTCCAGTCTTCGTGGCAAGTTGTTTCAAATCTTGGTCTCATCCACATGATGTGCAGTGTGCTTTGAGATGTTGTGCTACTTGTTTTGGTGCTGTTTTAAATAAATGTTGAATTGAAGCTATTGTATTGCCGTCTTTTCCCATTAAGTAGTGAACAAAAATAGGACCAACCCAGACATGATGCTTGTTGCTTTGTTACAACAAATTCAACATCACCCCTTTATAAGGTAGTAATTATTGCCACTCTCAGAATTAACTACTGAATCTAATTTCAAAACTGCAACACTTGTTAGGGATTGAAGGGATTACCATTTTTGTGGCCGCATGTTTCATCCTCCTTTATTAGCCAGTAATTGATTCCTTTTTTGCCTCTGTTTAAACAGGGATATCTACTCAACTTGTTGCTATTGCGACATTTTGCTTCGCTACGCGAAACACTTTGCTTGATTTCAGTGCAACTGCACAAAACGAGATTGGATTTCCTATTCGTGTTGGTAGATTCATATTTTATCTTGACCGTCTCATGAAAGGTCAGTACAGGCCTTCATCCACATGATTGTGCAGTGTGCTTTGAGATGTTGTGCTACTTGTATTGGTATTGTTTTAAATAAATGTTGAATTGAAGCTATTGTATTGCTGTCTTTTCCCATTAAGTAGTGAACAAAAATGGGACCACCCCAGACATGATGCTTGTTGCTTTGTTACAACAAACTCTGCATCACCCGCTTTATAAGTAGATGGAAGCACATACTGTTGTTGCGCCCACTCTCCCCTGGAACTGTTTATGCTTTTTGTTAATCTAATGCCGCTGGTAAAATTAAGCAATGCCACTCTCAGAATTAATTAACTACTGAATCTTAGTTCAAAACTGCAACACTTGTTAGGAATGGTACTATCCTGCTTTGTAGTTCTTTCTACATGTTTAACCAAGGTATTGTTAAGATAATGTCTCTGTTAAAATGAATCAGTTGCATTGTTTTAGGAATGGTACTTTTTTGCTTTGTCGTTCTTTATACATGTTGAAACAAGGCATTGTTAAGATAATGTCTCAGTCAATATGAATGAATCACACTGCTAGAGAATTGCTACTCTCCTGCTTTGTTTCCCATTAAGATAAAGTAGATCAGTAGATGATTTTCTTCTGGGAGTACAAGTCATCAACCGTTATTTCTCAGTAGTTGTTTACCTTGTACCTATTGTTGCTTACAGGGATATCAAAATTAAAGCTTGGTTTTATTCCGACTTCGATTTTAGTTGAACTGCACAAAAGGAGCCAATGTGTCCAAGGCAAACTGCTGCATTACTGGGTCCAGTTGGTCATTCCACTTTCCAAAAAGAAGCAATCACTGTTTGCGCTACATTACAGAAGGAATGACCGAGAAGCTTTACAGAGTATTATTAGACACCGGTGACATGACTAGTCTGCAGAGACCATTGGCAATTTAAGAAGCTACGACAGGACTCCATGATAATAGGCATTACATATTTTGAATGGGAAAAGCTTGTCAAAGTTTAATCATTGATGTTAGCAAGAATACGTTAGTTTAATATATTGGAATTGGAAAACCTTGTCAAAATTTGCTCATTGATGTTAGCCAGAAGACATGCATTTGATATTTTTGAGTGGGACGCCCTTGCTATGAGCAGTGTCGAGTGTTTTTTCCTATTCCCGTGTTCAGTTTAGAAGTAAATAGTTACTCTCCTGAGATATTCCTGTGTTAAGAGTTTGTTCTGAATATTGTCTATGTAATGCCAGGCCTTGTGTTTGATTGCAAAGTTGAGCTTGGAATGTTGTGTCATGCGGCATCATGAGCTGTTCACCGTGCCTCCTGAGAACAATGCTTCGTATTGTTTTGCATGTCGATCTAATGCCGGTGATTTGCTTGTTAAGAAGATCATCCTCTTCTGTTGTTTCCGTGCTTAAGAAGTTCATTGTCTGTTGTTTCATTCATAGCCTATACGACAAGTCGGGTAGGTTAGACGTGAAACCATATGATCTTTCGACCAACTCATGATATTAGGCCGTGATTGGATCGTTGTTTTCCAACCAAAACCACTTGTAAAACTGACGCTTGTAAATTAAAGCAGATGGTCTCGGGCGAAGGCGCTTGGTTGGTCGATTTCGACTAGTAAAATATCGGAAGTACTTCACACACGATAAAAACGCTGAACGACACTCGGACGATTGCTAATCCAGCCGTTAGCTACTGTTTCAGCCTTGCCTATGGATGGCATGATACGCACGTCGTGCATGTATCGTCTGGTAATGTCGTCCATATAGCAGTGCTCGTAAAATATACACTGGTCTCTCAAATTACACGCGTAACCTGCCGGTTTTACTTACAGACCTCGGGCCCTCGGTTTCATTACGCCTGTATTTTAGGCGTTGTTTCCGATGAGGAGTAAATTACACTTGTGCATGTTAATACATGTTTGAATTAAACCAGAGCTCCCAAGCGCGGCCTTACCGTTTCATGTCGTCTCAGTTTCTCGAAGGTGCTCATAGGTGTCCGATGATCCTGGCTTCTTGAATGATCAGCGGGCGCTGTATCAGACCGTTCATAGGGCCCGCGAGGCCCTCTCCGTTGTCCTTCGAGTTGTTGCGCTCGCTGTGGCGCCGAGCATTGTTAACATCGTCAACGAACATGAGGATTCAGGAGATGACTTTATTTTGACTGGATGACACTAGGGACCCACTAGGGCCATAGCCGTACGTACCAAGTGCCTCCTTATTATGTACAACTATATATTTTTTGCTTTCTCCTGGTTTCCCGACATCACGGTCCCACACCATTGTCAACATATGTAGTCAATATAAACGAGAGAATTGCACAAGGTGGGGCCGACCGCTGGGACCAAGCAGCTCGAGCAGTATTTGTGTTTTTGAGCGTGAGCACTGCAGAGTTTTTCTTTGTGATGATTTTGTTGTTGTTCAAAGGAGAGCAGGGTATTAACTGGGCGGGCTATGGCCCGTCTAGCCCAGGCCAGATATCTAGCCCAGATACTAATTTTTTCAAGATGAAAATGGCTAGCCCATCTATACGTCTTTTTGAGGAATACCCAGGCAAGGTCAACTTGTTATTCTCCGCCCCGCTGGGCTGCAAATCTTACCTAGGAGGGATGCATTAGGCTTAACAGGAAAATGGGCTTTAAAAAATAATAAATGGTATGTAATTATAAAAACTGGGCAGTAACTATAAAAAATGCACCAAACACGAAATTAGTTTATAAAATATTATTTATGGATTTTGAAAATCTTAAATTTTCATTGTTGCGCGCGCAATGTTTCGTTAGATTTTTACATAATACAAATTTATATTTAATCTGACTAGAAATTTCGGGATAAAAATATTTTGGATCCCATCAAAATGTGGGATTTTTTTTGAATTTTGTCTTCAACGGTTGGTTGAAATTATTAATCGTTGTCCTAGCTAGAAAATGGGCTGTACTTTTAACAAACTGTAAATGGGTTGTTGTAAATTCCATAAGAGTTCAAAAATGGGCTGTACATTCTTACAAAACGCAAATGGGCTATAAGTTTTCTGCCACACACTTGTGGGCCTACTAAGTGACGCGCCCCGTAAAAAAATAAGTTGACGCGTATGCAAGGCTTTGTCAACTTATTATAGTCAACACACGGTTCTAGTAGCAGTGGCCGTTGGATGTCTATCCAATGGATGTCGTGCTTCTTCTTCAATCTCGGATATTCTTAGCTTCGGTCGCCCAAAAAATGATTCCTCCCACTGACATCTGGGGCGCACCATTTCGGAGGCTGACGTGTGGGCCTACTAAGTTGGAGCGTACCAAGGGCTTTGTCAACTTAGTCAATAATAAACGATTCTAGCTTCAGTGACCGTACGATGTCCATCCAACGGCCGTAATGCTTCTTCAACCTCTGGTCTTCTTGGTCCAGCCGCCCAAAGCAGCACCGGTCGTGCCGCGTGCTCCTGCCTCTCGTGGCTGGTTGTGCTGCTGCGGAGGCCTCACCGCCCCCATACTACTCCCACCGCTGGCCAGGCCATCCCTCCACTCACCCACACCCCCTGTTATTCTGCAGCGACAACAGCCTCACACCACAGCCGAACCAGTGAACCCTCGTACTCCTCTCCGCGCGGGCTTTTGCTGCTGCGTCTTCCCCGGCTCCGCGTTGTCCCCTTCCTAGGCCTCACCATCGTCCACCGCCCTGGTGCTCCCGGCGTGGTGTGGTCAACGTGGTCAACGACCGACTTCCATTGAAAGAGTACTATACGTGGAGAGGCTGACACCTGGGTCCACGACGGCCGCAAGGAAGTGCCTCCTTATTACGCGCAAAATAATTATTCCTCCACCTGACAGCAGGCACCCACCAGACGGGCCACCTTATTTCGCGAAAAAAACGTTTCCCCCCTGACTGCTGGGACCCACTGGACGGGCCACCGTATTTCGTGAAAAAATGTTCCCCCCACTGTCAGCTCGGACCCATCAGAAGTGCCTCCTTATTACGCACAAAAAAATGAATACTCCCCCTGCTAGCTGGGACCCACCTTGGTGGGAGGCTGACTTGTGGGCCTACTAAGTTGATGGGGATGGAGGGCTTTGTCAACTTAGTCAATATGAATAATTCTAGCTCCAATGACCGTACGATGTCCATCCAACGGCCATAGTGCTTCATCAACCTCTGGTCTTCTTGCTCCAGTCGCCTAAAGCAGCGCCGGTCGTGCCGCATGCTCCTGCATGCCGTGGCCGGCTGTGCTGCCGCGGAGGCCTCACCGCCCCCTACTATTCCCACCGCTGGCCAGGCCCTGCGGCGATGGCAGCCTCACACCGCAGTCGAACGAGTGAACCCTCATACTCCTCTCCGCGTGGGCATCCACTGCCGCGTCTTCACCGGCTCCGCGTCGTCCCCTTCCTAGGCCTCGCCGTCGTCCACCGCCCTGGTTCTCTCGTCACGGCGTGGTCAACATGGTCAAGGAACGACTTCCATCGGACGTGGACTATACGTGGAGAGGCTGACAGCTCGGTCCATGGCCGCAGCAAGGAAGTGCCTCATTATTACGCGGAAAATAATGATTCCTCCACCTGACAACAGGGACCCACCGGACGGGCCACCGTATTTTGAAAAAAACAACGTTCTCCCCTGACTGTTGGGACCCACCAGCTACACCTTCGCACGCAAGGAAGTGCGTCCGGGCAAAAAAAAACGATTCGCCCCTCTGACTGCTGGGACCCACCAGCGTCCGGGCAAAAAAAACGATTCGCCCCCCTAACTGCTGGGACCCACCAGCTACATCTTCGCACGCAAGGAAGTGCCTGACAGTCGGGACCCACCTGGTCGAAGCGTACGTAGCGTTGTCATTCTGGCCGCGAACGTGTACGTACATATATACTGGTGGATGTAGTGGCGCGCACGTGTCGTAGTAGAGGCACACACGTAGCATGTACACGTACATACAACGACCAGGGTGCAAGAAAGAAAATACGGCCACGTACGTACATACGGGCAGAGTCTCGAACGCCTACTCGCGCATATGTATGGCCAGGGCTCGTGTTCATGGGGAGGCAACGGAATGCGTCGTGTTCATGGGGAGGCAACAAAATGCGTCGTGTTCATGGGGAGGCAATGGAATGCGTTGTGTTCATCGGGAGGCAAGGAACGCGTGGGAGCCAACTGGCTGGGTTGGAACGGAATGCATGGTCGTGTTCATCGGGAGGGCTTGGACAGAACAGGCGATGGAAATGAGGCCTGGCGTACCATAGAACAGAGGAAACTGACCTCCTACGTTTGGAACAGGGTCCTGTTGATCAGGAGGGGTCTGGCGTACCGTAAAACGGAGGAAAGGGACCTCCTACGATCGAAACGGGGGTCCTGTTGATCGGGAGGGGTGTGGCGTACCGCAAAACGGAGGAAACAGACCTCCTACGGTTGAAACGGGGGTCCTGTTGATTGGGAGGGGTGTGGCGTACCGCAAAACTGACGAAACAGACTTGTGTTGGAGCGCTACGGTCGAAACGGGGGTCCTGTTCATCGGGAGGGGTGTGGCGTACCGCAAAACGGGACTCCATGGGATACTGTTCATCTCCACCGTCGACCTCCTCCAGCCTCCACGGGCTCCTGTTCATCGAGCCTCCACCACGCGCTACTCCACCGACTACTGTTCAACCACCCCTCCACCGGCACCCCTCCATCGTGTACTATTCATCCAGCCCTCCACACCACGAGGTCCTGTTCAACCACCCCTCCATGGGCACCCCTCCACCGTCTACTGTTCATCCAGCCCTCCACACCACAGGGTCCTGTTCAACCACCCCTCCACGGGAACCCCTCCACCGACTACTATTCATCCAGCCCTCCACACCACGGGGTCCTGTTCATCCAGAGGCAACACCACCGCTCACTTTTCACCCACCCCCCCGCAACACTCACTGTTCATCCAATCAATCGGCTTCAGTTAGCAGCAGTAGCGAAGGAATCGCTCGATCGGATTCAGTTACTGCCATCGATCGATCGCTCGGGTTCAGTAACGCGTAGCCTGCAGTGCAATCTCTTGGGTTCAGGTAGAGCCCAACGCCTTGCTCGGGTTCAGTTAGAGCAAACGCCTCGCACACACGCGCATACGTGTACGAGAGAAACGCGCATCGCTCGGCCCCTGACCTCCCATCGTAACCGGGAACTCCCCGAAATCCCCCCCCTCGCTTCTACCACGGGTTTTTCCGTCATGGACGGCCCAAAGAATGTCATGCAGCTGTGTCTCCGGCCCGCCCAGGACGAAAAGCCCATTTTCTGTCATGATTTTTTGTCATAGAAGTAGGAGCCCACCACATCTATGATGATACCGGGTTTTGTCACAATTATCGTCATAGAAGTGTCATATGTATGACAGGAAAAAATTTCGTTCGGCCCAAAATGTCACGGATGTGTCTTTTTTTGTAGTGCTACTTCCTGCTTGATTGATCTTGATGATATGAGTATTACAAGAGTTGATCTACCACGAGATCATAGAGGCTAAACCCTAGAAGCTAACCTATGATTATGACCATTTCTTGTCCTACGGACTAAACCCTCCGATTTATATAAACAACGAAGGGGGCTAGGGTTACATAGAGTCGGTTACAGAGAAAGGAATCTTCATATCCTAACCGCCAAGCTTTCCTTCCACGCAAAGGAGAGTCCCATCCGGACACGGGATGAAGTCTTCTATCTTGTATCTTCATAGCCCAACAGTCCGACATATGCATATAGTCCGGCTGTCTGAGGACCCCTCAATCTGGGACTCCCTCACTAGCCCCTGAACCGGGCTTCAATGACGATGAGTCCGGCGCGCAGATTGTCTTCGGCATTGCAAGGCGGGTTCCTTCTCCGAATACTCCAAAGTAGATCTTGAACATAAGAATCGTGTCCGGCTCTGAAAAACAAATTCCATATACCATCGTGGAGAGCATAATGTTTTCACGAGTCCAATCCACTGACAACTTTTGTAACACGACATTACGTCATCGTTCGGCCATTATTTCGAATTGTTTTTCCAACCTGCTATTCCACGCTTCGCGAGGGGGTTTTATTGGCACGTCTTGTTGAAGTGGAGGTCGTGTCCCCTTATGGCGGGATTCTCATCAACACGGGCGTGGGTAACCCAACCATCCCGTTGGTGTGATTCCTTGGGAATAGGCATGTTTCAAGGCCACGTAGGGGACGTTTGATATTTGTCATCTTTATAAGGAGGCTGAGACCCGCTTTTCCCCTCTATGCTACTCCCCTCCTCCTCCCACCTCGAGTTCCAACACCCAAGGTTTAACCAGTCGCTTCGAACCTTAGGCCATGTCTGGATCCAGCCTTCAATGCCGGTGGACGGCTTCTTCTGTCACCGAGGAGGATATCACGAAGCTCAGGAAGGCGAGGTATTTGACCACGGAGATCCTTCAATGGCTTTCTGCACAAGGGCAGGTTATCCCTACTCCTAGACCTAATGAGAGGGTCGTATTTATCCCTCACTTCCTCCCGGGGCTAGGTTTCTCCCTTCATCCCTTTGTTCGAGGGCTCATGTTTTACTACAGACTAGATTTCCATGATCTAGCTCCGGACTCCTTCCTTCACATCTCATCATTCATTATCGTATGTGAGGCCTTCCTCCATATCTCTCCACACTTCATCCTATGGCTCAAGACCTTCAATGTAAAGCCGAAGATAACAAATGGGAGACACGCGGAGTGCGGAGGTGCTTTAATAAGCAAATTGGCTGATATCGTCTGGCCAAAGGGTTCCTTCACTACAGCTTCCGGCCTATGGCAACGGGAGTGGTTTTATATCACGGAGCCTCGTGGTACAAAGTGGATGGCTTCACCCACCTTCCGATCCGGCCCTCCGCCACAGCTTGCATCGTGGATCAACAAGGGGCTGGATTGGGGATCGCTAGATGAAGTTCAAATACTGCAAAGCCGCATGCGAGATTTTATTAAGAAGGACATCGATCTCATCAAGGTAATCCAAATTATGTTAGTTCGTCGGGTCTTGCCATGCCAGCGCCGACCTCTTCGGATGTGGGAGTTCAATCCGGAAGGACCGCGAACCATTCAACGCTTCTTTGGCACAACGCTCGATGGGATGTATGAATTATTCTTTGGGTCACGAAAAAGGTATCCAGACACCACAGGGGACGCAGGCCTCGACTGCAACCATCCTGATTCCCCGGTAAGCACTCAATTTCCGAAAACATTTTTAGTTTAAGTTTCCCATAACAAAACTGTGAAAACCATACACTACTAGGGAAAACCCTAGCAGTAGCGCTGGTTTTGTGCTCACTAGTAGCGCGGGTAGGCGCGCTACTAATAAGGCGCTACAGCTATTGCTTAGCAGTAGCGCGTGCCTGCCCGCGCTACTGCTTGGACAAATAGCTGGAGCGTTTGTTCGGTACCATGCTACTGCTAAGGTAACTAATTGCAGCGTGTTTTCTGTCCATCGCTACTAGTACTTTTTTTAGTGTATTTATGCGCCATCGTACAAATATTGGTACAATACCAGTTATGAGGTTTACATCATTATGTCCATAACAGTGTGTCAAATGAAGGTGGATTAGGTTCAAGTGGAGGCAATATGTGGTGCATGTCAAAAGTATACTACTAATCCAAACTTGATCTAGTTTGGACTAGTAGTACTTTCGATGTGCACCACATGTTGCCTCCACTTGAATCTAATCCGCCAGCACAAGCTATTTAATCATCATCATAGTCATTACCACCAACAGTATTTATTTCTGTCTAAAAAAATAGTATTTATTTAATCACCACTAACACTAGCTAATAATAATCATCATAGTCATTACCACCAACACTAGCTATTTTATCATCATAGTAATATAGTGTAGCACATCATCATCCTCAAACTCATTTCTAGCTAGCTAATCACTCCTGCTGCTCTCTCTTAGGTAAATTAACATAAAACATGTATAGCTCTACTCCTTGATCAAGCTGGAGCATGCAGATGAACCTGTCTCCTAATCGTGGGTAGCACATCTGTTTGCTGCCCCCTAGTACTTCTCTGCGCTCCCCCATCACATATTTAGTCCAGTCTTGCACTATTAAGCATCCGTCACTAATCTTGAATGCACTAAAGTAATCTGTAGGATATCTTGGCCGTAAGCTGATAATACTCATGGTACCTTTAGTCTCGATCCCATAAGGCACAACATTCATCGGGAGTCCCTGTTGAAGAACATCATATGTTAACATACTTAGCAATGAAGTTTAGTTTCAAAAATAATGTATGGAAAAGATGCACTGATGACAAATAGTAAAAATCTTACCATCCTTCCTAAATAGATGTGACCGTAGTTCATTACGAACACTATTGGTCGCACATTTTCAGTACTAACATTTCTAAATGCAGGAAGAAAATTTGTCTTGACAGTATCAAGAACCTCAAGCCATGAAACATAATGACTGAGCTCCTCGCAGTTGAGTTCAGCCCCAGGACAGTATACGGTCCTGTCTACCAAGCACTGGACATGTTTGCTTGCACCGAAATAAGCTGACAATACAAATTAGTTGTCAACTATTTTTGAATAAACAATGTCAAAGACATAAATATGGTTGAGAAACTTACATAATGGTATAACTGGAGGCGTCTGCACATCGACCCAGATGTCGGTATTACCTTCAATATCATCTTCCAGACGAATATCAAAGGTGATAACCATATCAGGCTCAAATGCATAAGTCTTGCATAGTGCTCGCCATGTTTTGCATCCAAAATAGGTGTAGTCGTCTGAATTGTACAATTTTGCATGGAAAATATAACCATGCTCGGTCTTCAAGTAAACTTTCTTTTCCTCCATACTATGACTGAAACCTATCTTATCCAATACAAAAACTATTGCATGGCAGGGGATACGCTAGTAGAATAGTAAAAAAATATAAGTGGAAGCAAATGAAGCAGATGTCATGCTTAATTACGAAAAAAGACTTGTCGTTGTGACTTACTGTATCCACTTTGAAGTTCTCGTCTAGCTTGATGCTGAAGTGCCTATCATCATCTAGGAAGATTCCGTCGCACAGGCCGCGCTCGTCTTCGCAGTATTTGCAAATACCGAAATCCTTTTCGTCGTCAGACATTTCCTATGTTCATAGTTAAAACATTAATTGAAAATTGATCGAAGACAACTACCAAGATACTCAACACACAAATCCAGGGCACTCGATATTTCCTACATATTCTGGCACAAGTCATGCCAAAATTCACGAAAAAATCTGGCATGACCTTTGCTAAAATAGGACATATCGAGCGCCTGAAATTTGCCGGAACGGAAATGAATCAACACTCCGACAAAACATAGGCCACTCGGAGGTGTAACCTGTAAACATGATGGTCCACTTGGATATTGAGCAACACAAGATATACATTTCAAAATATCTTATAGGACTCAAATTAGCATGCATTCAATAAGCAAAAGTAAATCATCTCATACGTCCGTACATCATCGAATATTATCACTAATACATCACGAATAGTGTCATACATATAACATCAGCAATACAACTAAAACCCTAGCACACGACGGGTATCGGCACGGGCGGTGGACACCCACAGAGAAGGAACCATCACGGGATCATAGCTCCAGTGAGATCCCCGGAGAACCTGCCAGGTTTTGGAGAACGACCTGTGCTCCAACGCAAACAAGTAGCAACGGACGTGCGCGTCCTCCTCACTGACATGGTGACGCACCACCTCCGCGGAGTCCTCGAGGCTCTGGATTGTCACTGGCCCACGCGACCACCACCAAAGAAGGTTCGGGTCAACGACAGGCTGGCTCCTCACCAACCTGCACCCCCCGGTAGGTAGCGCCTCCCAGTACCACCACGGTGGAGCCCAGTCCTGGACATGGCCGATCTGGTCAAGCAGGTGTCGTCCTCCGCCGACTCGATGACGAGGATGCGGGATAGACATCGTCCACGTCGAGGCGGGAAAAATTGCTTTAACTAAAAAATAGAAACAAGTTCTTACTAACTAGTTCTATTAATTCAACTAGTTCTTACTAAAAATAAACTTACTATAAATAAAAATATTCTAGTACCTAATTAGTACCTAGTTCTTAATATGCAACTAAAATAAACTTACTATAAATAAAAATAAACTTAATATGCAACTAAAATATAAAGAAACCCTAGGCAGAGGTAGGGGAGAGGGAGGAGCGGGCGTGCTCACCT
>NC_041389.1:649505112-649519638 GCF_002162155.2 Triticum dicoccoides
GGCGTTGAGGTCGGGGGCGGGGGCGGCATTGAATCTGGGGTCGGGGCAGCGTCCGGGGCGGCGTTGAGGTCGGGGGCTGGGGCGGCGTTGACGTCGGGGGTCGGGGCGGCGTAGAGGGTGCGGAGAGCACGCGACGGCCGACGGGCGATGGCGGCGGCGAGAGTGGAGATAGTTGGATTTGGGGGAAGTGGCGTGGGGAAGGACGAACCCCGTGGTTAAGTCAGAAGTAGCAGTAGCGCGTTCCAGGAAAAGCGCTGCTGCTATCTTAGCTACAACACGTTCTCTGATACACGCTACTGCTACTCCTTTCTCTTTCCCCCCCTTTTTCATTTAGTTTTCTTCAAATTTTATTTGTTTCCTTTCACCTTATTCTATTTCTTTCATTTTCAATTACCTTTCCATTTTCTTTCCATTTAATTTTATAACCTTTAGCAGCAGCGAGTTTATATTAAAATGCGCTGCTACAAACAACGTAGCGGTAGCGCGGTTCATCATAGATCACTACTACTATGTGTAGCCTATGGGCTAAGCCGTGGGAATTTTAGTAGTAACGTGTGTACAGCAAGACGCGCTACTGCTAGATCTTTATCTGCAGCGCGGTTTCCTGAGGCGCGCTACTGCTAATTAGCACCAGCATGCTTTTTTGACCCACGCTACTGCTAAAGTTCTGTGTATAAGGTTTTCCCTAGTAGTGATACTCGGCCAGGGCTGAGTAAAGAAGGTGAAGAGGATCAAGTGTTCGGCCCCTCTTCCCGAAAACTCAGCGGACCCAGTGTTAACCAGGATGCTGGCTCCGACACCTTATAAAGTGCCGTTGAGGAAAGAAAAGGAGAGAAGTGGAGAGGCCCAAAGTGGCCTTCATACCAGAGGTGCGTCACGCACCGTATCCAGGGAAATCGGAACTCTCGTGTCGGAGGATGAACGGGGAGGAGTATCTAACATTCCCTCCCCCCACGGGAAGAGGAGAGCCACGCCTGAAGACCTGAAGGCAGAGGCCTCCAAGCGAGGGAAGAAATCCCTATCAGGGGGCCCGGACTTGGGAGGCAATATTGCCGCATAGTGCCCACATGGGGGCTAGCCTTTAGCCGAACCGTAAGTGAACAAAGGTGCTTTAATAAGAATACCCTGTTCTTTTCTTGTTTGTGAGGGTAATATCTGAAACGTGTGTTTTGTAGTTCGGCCTATAGCCTCCCTCAACAATCTTCGTCCTAGGGGGATCTTCTTCCGGAGATGATGGAGAGCGAAACTTCGCCTCATACTTCCCTGCCCCAATAGGCGGATGACCCCGAGGTGTCGTCCCGGAGGATCTCTCCCGATTCGCGAAGGAGGACAAGGCCAGAAGATGACTCTTCGGCCGCCCGAGGTCTGGGGTGTTCGGCTCCTAAAGAGACCAACAACAAAAGCCCTGGACTATCCGATATACAGCTGGACATATGGACGGGTCTTCTGCGGCAAGCGCCTATCTCGGAGGAACATCGTACCTTAATGGGTACGGTGATTGAGAGAATTTCGTCCGCAAAAAGCGGATTGAATGAAGCCATTATGAGCCTGCTAAGAGGATTTGAGGTACGCAAGGTGACACATTTTTTATTGTACCATAAACGCAAGGTGTACTGTATATAGATAGTAGCCCCTGAGACTCTAGTTGACCTCCAAACGGGGCGATGAGAGGATCAAAAGATAAATAAGCTCAGGTAATTATTTTGCTAATTTGTACATAAGCGGCTACAGCCTCGACCATTGCCCGGGCTGCCTAATTTGCTGAAATGAAGCGGCAACTCGATGTAGCGGATGATGACATCACACTTGTGAACAAGTGGCTTGACGAGGCGCAAGGTATGTCTTTTGGGCGGTTAGTGAGTATAAATAGGAGCATGATGCTGGAATTTATAATATGCTTGACTACAGATGGTGCTGCCGTCGTGGAGACCCTTCGAGCTGAGCTTGCCCGGGCCAAGGAGCAAGCCAGGATAAGCAACATGGCTGCCGAGAAGGCAGTTGGTGAATTAAAAGCTGAACAGGCTGCTCATCGCCTAAGTGAGGAGAGAATATCCAACATGGCGCTTGAGCTAAGGGATGCCGCTAGCCAATATGCACTTCTCGAGAAAGAGACCAAAGAAAAAAAGGCTGACCTTGAGAAGGCCTTACAAGCGGCAAAGGAAACCCGATCAGAGGCCAAAGCGGCACGAGAGGAGATCCGCCAAGCCGAGGAGATCGCGGCTGGGAAGCCCTTTTTATTATGAACCAAGTTTGGCGATCCGAAGTATGCCCCGCTTGATCAAATGTGGAGTTCTCCGAACGCATATTTGGACTTGTCGAAGAGTGCTTCTGATGCGACGCAGTTTTTCCAGGCCCAAGAAGGCCATGAAGCAGAACATCTTTTTTGGTCGCAGTTTAGCATGCCAAGGTGTCCGCTGCTGTTGAATGAGCAGATGGCCGAATGGGCCGAGCTCCACAGGATATCCGGACTTGCCATGAAGGATGTCGTGGACCGGCTGTGGCTTGAGGGACCAACTGCGAATAGTTATTTTGGTTTAGTGCAACAACTTGTTCGTGCGGTGTCGCAAATCGATGTTGTCAAACATTCAACGTGCATAGAAGGTGCACGGACGTCCCTTGCCCGTGTGAAGACGATTGGGCGAAGATGAAGGCCACCGATTTTGTAACAGGGGTCCACCCGAAGGTCAGGACACACCAGATCACTACTTTGAAGAAGTCTTAGAGGGTTCCCGCTTGATAGAGGGTCAGTGCTCTAAAAATATTATGTTCAAGTAACATGTATCCGAATTGTAAAAACAATGCGTATGATAATGAAGGTTGTGTTCATACTTTTGCCCGTAAAGTATTTTAGTGCCTCATGTGTGGCCGTTTATGTGTATATGTATATAACCTGAAAGTTTGCAGTCGTCGGCTTCAGCCCCCTCACGCATAATGCGGGGCTGTTCGAAAAAGCACTTGATCACACTTGATCCAACGTCTTGGTCCGTTAAGGAGGTGTTAATGCGGCGAACTAGGAAATCGGACTATAGAGCTTTAACACTTTCACTTAGCCATAGGAGTTTGACGGTGGGGCTACTATACAACTCCTGGTATGACCGCGTTTACCCGAATACAATGCATTTACATACATGACCAGGAAACCGGTCCTTCGTTAATGCGGAGGAATCACGAAGATTCCGCTGAGTCATCGAGTGGTTGACCAGCTCTCGCCTTATCATGACCGTCAGTTTTTGGCTTTCTCTACTAAGGTGCTCGCCCGGATGAACCAGGGCACAATTGCAGCAGTTCTCCCTTTGCCACCTTAGCTGATAGAGCGGAACGTAAGGTAGCAAGCACAGGAGCCAGGCAAACCCAACTATTGACCAAAGACATGATTTGGAGCTGATGCATATAAGGCCAAAACTCACGACGCCGAACACTCCCGAAGGTATTCAGATTTTTCAATATATACCGGGCTGCATACAGCCCCCGGTAATGAACCCTGAATTCAAGGCACGTGCTATGACCAGACGTGAGGAGAGAGCGCATGTGGTGAGAGCATAGCTACTATAACATCCATTTTAGTACGGCGAATCGTAAGTTCGCAAATACTGCTGATATCTTTCCTAGGCGTTTTATATGCCAGGAGGGTATGAAACAACAAGAGACAATAATAAGAAAAAAGGTTTATACATGGTCTTAATATAAACAGAAACCTTGAAACGGGGCCCTGCTGCACGTCTGCGCCTTTGTCTCCATTGTGCAGTGTCCTTGAAGGGTATATCATGATGGCCTATTTGTAAAAAAGAAAGAACCAGGTGAAAGAATCTGGTACGGCCGTGGGTATAGTTTGTTGGTTTTGATGAACCATGAAATGTAGCTTCTTGAGTCCAAATAGGGTCAAGCCGAACTATAGACTTCTTACGTGCAGGGAGCCCCCAACGCTACCCAAGGAATTTTGAGTGTATATTTATGTATATAGGAAAACATGTACAGTATTCTTATGGGGCGATCTATGGGGGCAGGGCTGCTAAACAAGCTCAGGTTTATCTGAGCTTTTACACGTAGGTCTGCGCCGAATACGTTTGGCTGTGTCCGCGATCTTGAGGACCGATGAGCTGTTCGACTTGAAAAGGCCGCTTCGTGCTTCAGCTACTAGATCCGCCGCGTAATCTTATGTACGAAGAGAACGCTATGTATTTCCACTCACCATGATAACGCCACGTGGTCCAGGCATCTTGAGTTTAAGATAAGCATAGTGCGGGACTGCATTGAAATGGGTGAAGGCCATTCATACGAGTAGTGCGTGATAGCCACTTCGGAACGGAGCAATGTCGAAGACTAGCTCTTCGCTTTGAAAGTTATCGGGAGAGCCGAAGACGATGTACAATGTTAGGGTGCCCGTGAAGCGGGCCCCTATGCCTGGTATAACTCCTTTAAAGGCAGTTCTGCTTTGCTTGATTCTTGACGGGTCTATCCCCATCTTGCGGACAGTGTCCTGATATATCAGATTGAGACCACTGTCACTGCCCATAAGGACTCAGGTGAGGTGGTATCCGTCAGTCATTGGGTCGAGCACTAAGGCAGCCGAGCCCCCGTGGCGGATACTAGTCGGATGATCCTTGTGATCGAAGGTGACCGGACAGGCCGACCATGGGTTGAATTTGGGGGCGACAGGCTCTATAGCATATATGACTCGAAGTGCGCATTTGCGCTCCCTCTTTGGGATATGAGTGACATAAATCATGTTAACTGTTTTGACCTCCGGTGGAAATTTCTTCCGTCCCCCCGTATTCAGTTGGCGAGATTCGTCCTTGTTTTTGCTTTGCGGTCCCTTCCCTTTGTGTTCGGCGTTGAGCTTGCCGGCCTGCTTGAAGACCCAACATTTTTTGTTGGTATGATTGGCTGGTTTGTCGGGGGTGCCATGAATCTGGCAGGACCATTCTAGAATTTTATCTAGGCTAGATGGACCATCTCTACTGCCTTTAAGTGACTTCTTCCGTTGACCGGGTCTGGAGCCCCTGAATCCGGCGTTTACCGCTGTATTGTCCGGGCTTTCTTCGTTGTTCCGACGTTTGTTTTTATTGCGTCGTGGCTTTCCATTGCCATCCGTGACTTCGGATGTGCCAGGATCCCTGGTGCTGCTACGGGCCAACCAGCTGTCCTCTCCCACACAAAAGCGGGTCATGAGTGTAGTTAAGGCTGCCATTGTCTTTGGCTTTTCCTGGCCTAGGTGTCTGGCTAGCCATTCGTCCCAGACACTGTGTTTGAAAGCTGCTAAGGCTTCAGCGTCTGGACAGTCGACGATTTGGTTCTTCTTAGTGAGAAATCAGTTCCAAAGCTTACAAGATGACTCTCCGGGTTGTTGGGTTATGTGACTTCGATCGTCTGCATCCGGAGGTTGGGCATAGGTCCCTTGGAAATTGGCCCTGAAAGCATCCTCAAGTTCTTCCCAGCTTCCAATGGAATTTTCAGGGAGGCTTTTCAGCCAGTGCCGAGCTGGTCCTTTTAGCTTGAGGGGTAGGTATTTGATGGCGTGGAGAATAAAGTCTTCTATCGAGACCACAGGGTCTGTCGATCCGTCATATGCCTCGATATTCACGGGTTTAAACCCTTCTGGAAATTCATGATCCAACACCTCATCGGTGAAGCACAGGGGGTGTGCGGCACCCCTGTATTTGGCTGTGTCGCGGCGTGGGCCCGACGGTTGCAGTGTTCGGTGTTGGTTCCGAACTGGTAAGTTACCTGCATATTTGGTTTGATGGCCCTGATCCTGTGCAGGAACACGTTCCCTGGATCCATAAATGGACCTGGTTCTGCCAGCCTGTTTGGCCAGGTCTTCACGTAAATTGTGTTTCTGGTTCTAGGTTGCGACCTCCTTTCCTTTATGGGGAGGGGGTGCGGTTTTGTGTGCGGCATTGTTAGCCGTGCTGTCTCGACTACGAGGTGGTCGGCCTGGTTGATCGGCCATATTGTTTTTCGGCGGTATGGGTGCAATAGCATCGTCATCAAATTCGGGCAGCAGTTTGCGTTTGGGGTAGCTCTTTGTTTGGCGATTACCGCTGTATTTTTCCTTAGTGTCGATCACTTCATTCGATTTATCATTGAGCGTATCCTGTGCGGCTTTAAGCCATTGCTTCTGCTTCTTCAAGCTCCTCCCGGTGGCGATAAGTCTCTGGTGGAGGTGTTCTTGTTCCAATTGTATTTCCGGGACGATGAATGCATCGTCATTCAGACTGTTCTCCTCTTCGGAGACAGGTTGATAATTGGAGTCTTCGGCATCGTTGTGATCGGACAGGGGCTCCGAACTGTGTTCACCATCACCTTGCTCGTCCTGCTCCATTGCTGGGTCCGCGGTTTCTTCATTGTCTTCGGCGTTGTCCGGGGTGTTATTCCCTCTTGTGCCGGTATCGCTATTTTTACCATGGCGTGGTTTCTAGCGGTGCCGCTGACGTCGGCGCTTTGGCTGCTTTCCAGGAGTTTTATCCTCAACTGGGTCCTTTTTTCATCGCCATTGTCTTCTTTGGGTGTATCCACCATGTATATGTCATATGAGGAGGTGGCTGTCCAGCGCCCTGTGGGCCGTGGTTCCTGTTCTTCTCCGGAATCGTTGTGCATACTATCGATGTCTTTGGAGTCGAAATCAAGCATGTCGGTCAAATTGTCGACAGTGGCTATCAAGTGGGTGGTGGGTGGGTAACGAAGTTCTTCGTCATCCGCTTCCCACTCAAGCCGAACATAGTTTGGCCAAGAATCTCCTGACAAGGAGAGAAACTTTAATGAGTTTAACACATCGCCTAGGGGTGAGTGTTGGAAGATGTCCGCGGAGCTGAACTCTAAGATCGACGCCCAATCAGATTCGATGGGTGTGGATACACGCGGTTCGGAATCTATGGCCGCAGACGAGTCTGAGGTTCCGATGATACATACCTTGTTGGAGATCAGATATGTGTTCGGCTCTAGCGCCACTGAGTCCATGGCCTCCGTGGCGAGGTTGAGCCTCCTGTCCTCGGATGGCGCGTCTTGATAACCCACAAGTGTAGGGGATCGCAACAGTTTTTGATAAGTAAGAGTCTCGAACCCAACGAGGAGCTAAAGGTAGAACAAATATTCCCTCAAGTTCTATCGACCACCGATACAACTCTACGCACGCTTGACGTTCGCTTTACCTAGAACAAGTATGAAACTAGAAGTACTTTGTAGGTGTTGTTGGATAAGTTTGCAAGATAATAAAGATCACGCAAAAAAAACTAGGGGCTGTTTAGATAAAGATACAAAAAAATAAATATAGCGAGTGTGGAAAAGTGGTGGTAGGAGTTGTGGAATTGTCCCTAAGCAATGGTAGGAGTTGTGGAATTGTCCCTAAGCAATTGACTATGTTACTAGACCGGTAATCACTATTGCAATTCTATTTGTGGGAGAGGCATAAGCTAACATACTTTCTCTACTTGGATCATATGCACTTATGATTGGAACTCTAGCAAGCATCCACAACTACTAAAGATTCATTGAGGTAAAACCCAACCATAGCATTAAAGTATCAAGTCCCCTTTATCCCATACACAAACAACCTACTTACTCGGGTCTGTGCTTCTGTCACTCACACCACCCACCATAAGCAAATCATGAATATGTTGCAAACCCTACAACGGGAATCCCTCACGCTTGAGCGACACGAAGGGCACCATAGGACAACACCAATAATAAAACATGCAACTCAAACCAATCATAGCAATTCATCAATCACCAATAGGACAACGAAAATCTACTCAGACATCATAGGATGGCAACACATCATTGGAAAATAATATGAAGCATAAAGAACCATGTTCAAGTAGAGGGTACAGCGGGATGAGGGAGAGTGGACCGCTGAATATAGAAGGGGGAAGGTGATGGATATGTTGGTGAAGATGACGGCGGTGTTGGTGAAGATCGCGGTGATGATGATGGCCCCTGGCGGTGTTCCGGCGCAACCGGAAGCAAGGGGGAGAGAGCCCCCCTTCTTATTCTTCTTCCTTGACCTTCTCCCTAGATGGGAGAAGGGTTTCCCCTCTGGTCCTTGGCTCCCATGGCTTGGGAGGGGCGAGAGCCCCTCCGAGATTGGATCTATCTCTCTGTTTCTGTGTTCCCAGATTCTGCCCCTTCACCGTTTCTTTTATATCCGGAGATCCGTAACTCCGATTGGGGTGAATCTTTCGCCCAGATCTTTCTCATAAAATTAGCTTTCTTGTGGCAAAAGAATAGCATCAACCGCCTTACGGGTGGCCCACGAGGGTGCCAGGCGCGCCCAGGGGGGAGGGCGCGCCCCCCTGTCTCGTGGCCACCTCGGGCACCGTTTCGCGTTGATTCTTCCTCCGGAAAATCCCAAATAGTCCAAAATAATTCTCCATCCGTTTTTATCCCGTTTGGATTCCGTTTGATATTGGGTTTCTACGAAACATAAAACATGCAACAAACATGAACTGGCACTGGGCAGTGGATTAATATGTTAGTCCCAAAAATAGTATAAAAAGTTGCCAAAAGTATATGAAAGTTGAAGAATATTGGCATGAAACAATCAAAAATTATAGTTACGATGGAGACATATCAGCATCCCCAAGCTGAATTCCTGCTCGTCCTCGAGTAGGTAAATGATAAAAAAATAATTTTTGATGTGGAATGCTACCTAGCATAATCTTGATCATATGTCTAATCATGGCATGAATATTAAGACATGAGTGATTCAAAGCAATAGTCTATCATTTGACATTAAAAATGGTAATACTTCGAGTGTACTAATAAAGCAATCATGTCTTTTCAAAACAACAAGGCAAAAGCAAGCTTATCCCTACAAAATCATATAGTTTCTCCATGCTTCATTTCCGTCACACAAAATGCCCCCATCATGCACAACCCTGATGACAAGCCGAGCAATTGGTTCATACTTTTTAACGCGCATCATATTTTTCAACCCTCATGCAATACATGAGCGCAAGCCATGGATATAGCACTATAGGTGGAGTAGAATATGATGATGGAGGTTTATATGGAGAAGACAAAAAAGGGAGAAAGTCTCATATCGACGCGGCTAATCAACGGGCTTTGGAGATGCCCATCAATTGATGTCAATGCGAGGAGTAGGGATTGCCACGCAACAGATGCACTAGAGCTATAAGTGTATGAAAACTCAACAAAAGAAACTAAGTGGGTGTGCATCAAACTTGCTTGCTCATGAAGACCTAGGGCATTTGAGGAAGCCCATCGTTGGAATATACAAGCCAAGTTCTATAATGAAAATTCCCACTAGTATATGAAAGTGATAACATAGGAGCCCCTCTATATGAAGAACATGGTCTACTCTGAAGCACAAGTGTGGAAAAAGGATAGTAACATTGCCCCTTTTCTTTTTCTTTTTTTCTTCTTTTTTCTTCTTTTTTCTTTTTGGGTGGGCTTCTTTGGCCCCCTTTTTTATTTAGGCTTCTTTGGCCTTTCCTTTTTTTTTCTTTTTTTTCTTTTTTTTCTGGGGCAATGCTCTATAATGATGATCATCACACTTTTATTTACTTACAACTCAATATTACAACTCGATACTAGAACAAAGATATGACTCTATATGAATGCTTCCGGCGGTGTACCAGATGTGCAATGATCTAGCGTAGCAATGACATAAAAAACAGACAAGCCATGAAAACATCATGCTAGATATCTTACGATCATGCAAAGCAATATGACAATAAATGCTCAAGTCATGTATATGATGATGATGGAAGTTGCATGGCAATATATCTCGAAATGGCGATGGAAATGCCATAATAGGTAGGTATGGTGGCTGTTTTGAGGAAGATATAATGAGGCTTATGTGTGATAGAGCGTATCATATCACGAGGTTTGGATGCACCGGTGAAGTTTGCACCAACTCTTGAGGTGAGAAAGGGCAATGCACGGTACCGAAGAGGCTAGCAATGATGGAAAGGTAAAAGTGCGTGTAATCCATGGACTCACATTAGTCATAAAGAACTCATATACTTATTGCAAAATTTTATTAGCCCTCGAAGCAAAGTACTACTACGCATGCCCCTAGGGGGATAGATTGGTAGGAAAAGACCATCGCTCGTCCCCGACCGCCACTCATAAGGAAGACAATCAAAGAAACACCCCATGCTTCAAATTTGTCACACAACGGTTACCATACGTGCATGCTATGGGACTTGCAAACCTCAACACAAGTGTCTCTACAATCCACAACCACCCACTAGCATGACTCTAATATCACCACCTTTATATCGCAAAACTATTGCAAGGAATCAAACATATCATATCCAACGATCTACAAGTTTATGTAGGATTTTATAACTAACCATGTAAATGACCAATTCCTGTCATCTCTCTAAATTGATATAAGTGAAGCTAGAGAGTTTAATTCTTTCTACAAAAGATATGCCCACGCTCTAACAAATATAAGTGAAGCAAAAGAGCATTCTACAAATGGCGGTTTTCTATGTGAAGAGAAACAGGCAATCCAGACTTCAAATAATTCTTCCTCCGGAAAATCCCAAATATTCCAAAATAATTCTCCATCCATTTTTATCCCATTTGGATTCCGTTTGATATTGGATTTCTGTGAAACATAAAACATGCAACAAATAGGAACTGGCATTGGGCACTGGATCAATTGTTAGTCCCAAAAATAGTATAAAAAGTTGCCAAAAGTATATGAAAGTTGAAGAATATTGGCATGGAACAATAAAAATATTATAGATATGACGGAGACATATCAGCGCGCTCTGCTCTGGGTCTAGGGCCAGAGCGATTATATGCGCTATCTCCTGCACACAATCTGCTGACAGATTTAGGTCATATTCATCATGGCGGCAGGGCGCGGCTATCATGGGCTCGAATCCGTCGAAGATCAAGTCTCCGCGGATGTCGGCGGTGTAGTTCAAGTTTCCAAACCTGACCTGATGGCCAGGGGCATAGCTGTCGATCTGCTGCAGATGGCCAAGCGAGTTGGCCCGCAGTGCGAAGCTGCCAAATATGAAAACCTGTCTGGGGAGAAAAACTTCACCCTGGACTATGTTGTTGTAGATGATTGAAGGAGCCATCAAGCCTTACGGTGATGATACAATGGAACTCTCAATGAAAGCACCAATGTCGGTGTCAAAACCGGTGAATCTCGGGTAGGGGGTCCCGAACTGTGCGTCTAAGGCTAATGGTAACAGGAGGCGGGGGACACAATGTTTACCCACGTTCGGGCCCTCCCGATGGAGGTAATACCCTACTTCCTGCTTGATTTATCTTGATGATATGAGTATTACAAGAGTTGATCTACCACGAGATCGTAGAGGCTAAACCCTAGAAGCTAGCCTATGATTATGATTGTTTCTTGTCCTACGGACTAAACCCTCCTGTTTATATAGACGCTGGAGGGGGCTAGGGTTACACGGAGTTGGTTACAGAGAAAGGAATCTTCATATCCTAACCGCCAAGCTTGCCTTCCACGCAAAGGAGAGTCCCATCCGGACACGGGACGAAGTCTTCTATCTTGTATCTTCATAGCCCAATAGTGCGGCATATGCATATAGTTCGGCCGTCCAAGGACCCCTCAATCCGGGACTCCCTTAATGTGCGACACCGCTTATCTCAAAAAGGGAGACTCTTACTGGATCCAATTCATCGTTTGCAATTCTATGCTTGGAATTTATGTGAAATATATGATGTTACTTGTTGTTCTGAAGACCCTAAGAAACACCTTCCCTACCAATGTGAGTTTAGTGATAATGGAATCGTATCTTCGTATCCTAAGGGTATTTATAATTACTATGATGTTTAACAAATTGAAGAATTTGATGCTCTTAAGGGTGCTTATGAAATTGCTTCTTTGATTGGAAAGTATGATGCTACTCTTTAAAAATCTGAAAATTTTGCCATACTTAAATATTGTTATGATAATTATGCTTCTAATGCCTATGTTAAACCATATATTGAGGACTCCTCCACTGTCCAAGAGGAGACTAATGTTTTGCAGGAGTCTATGGAAGAAGGAATTGATGAAACTATGAGCTCATTGGATGAAAAAGATGATGAGGAGAGCGAAGAACAAAAGGAGGAAGAGTGGATTAGCTACCCGTGCCCACCTTCTAATGAGAGTAACTCTTCAACTCATACAGTCTTTAATTTCCCTTCATGCTTACCGAAGGATGATTGCTATAATGATTGTTATGATCCCGTTAAATCTTTTGAAATATCCCTTTTTGATGATGCTTGCTATGCTTGTGGGCAAGATGCCAATATGAATTATGCTTATGGAGATGAACTTGCTATAGTTCCTTATGTTAAACATGAAATTGTTGCTATTGCACCCACGCATGATAGTCCTATTATCTTTTTGAATTCTCCCGACTACACTATATCGGAGAAGTTTGCACTTATTAAGGATTATATCGATGTGTTGCCTTTTACTATTACACATGATGATTTTGATGAATATAATATGCATGTGCTTGCTGCTCCTACTTGCAATTATTATGAGAGAGGAACTACATCTCCGCCTCTCCATGTTTCCAATATGATAAAAGTGCAAGAAACTGTTTACACTATGCATTGGCCTTTACTTTGTGTGCATGAATTGTTCTTTTATGACATGCCGATGCATAGAAAGAGAGTTAGACTTCGTTGTTGCTGATATATGTTACTTTGTGCTCACTACTAAATCACAAATCATTGTTAATTAAAATTGGCTTTGATATACCTTGGGATCCGGGTGGATCCATTATTTGAGCACCTTATGCTTAGTTTAATGGCTTTAAAGAAAGCGCTGCCAGGGAGACAACCTGGAAGTTTTAGAGAGTCATTTATTTCTGTTGTGTGCTTTTATAAAGTTTTAAAATAAAAATAATGTGCCAAGATTTGCCTTTAGGATGTTTACATTGCTTGTTGGTTTGTGCGGTGCAAGACAAAAACTTTGGCTGTAGTGCGCGATTTTACATTTTTTACTGGAACGTCAAACGGTTCTGAAACTTTTTGCACTCTCTTTATATACAACTTGTTTATTTTTCTTAATTTTGGAAGAATTGTTGGAGTACCATAAGTATGGTGAATGTTCAGATTACTACAGACTGTCCTGTTTAAGACAGATTCTGTTTTTGATGCATAGTTTGCTTGTTTCTGATGAAACTATCAATTTCTATCAGTGGATTAGGCCATGGAAAAGTTATATTACAGTAGCTACAATGCAAAAACAAAATATTATTTGGTTTGCAACATTACCTAGAGTAGTGATTTGTTTTATTAAACTAACTAATCTTACCGAGCTTTCTGTTGAGTTTTGTGTGGATGAAGTGTTCGAAGATCGAGGAGGTCTCGATATGAGGAGAAGGAGGAGAGGCAAGAGCTCAAGCTTGGGGATGCCCAAGGCACCCCAAGTAAATATTCAAGGAGACTCAAGCGTCTAAGCTTGGGGATGCCCCGGAAAGGCATCCCATCTTTCTTCAACAAGTACCGGTATGTTTTCGGATTCGTTTCGCTCATGTGATATGTGCAAATCTTGGAGCGTCTTTTGCGTTTAGTTTTCACTTTTCTTTTATGCACCATGCTAGTATGAGATTGTCCTTGGTTGATTTATAGAATGATCTTTGCACTTCACTTATATCTTTTGAGTATGGCTTTATAGAATGCTTCATGCACTAGTAGAAAAAGGGGCTAATCTGAGACACATTAGTGCCGGTTTGATTTTGAGCCGGCACTAATGTGTCAATTAGTGCCGGTTCCAACGGCTAGGCGGGCGGACATCATTAGTACCGGTTCATGGGCAACAATTAGTACCGGTTCATGCCACGAACCGGTACTAATGATGCTGTGTCAGGCCGTGGGCCCCACGAACTCCTTTAGTACCGGTTCATGTCATGAACCGGTACTAGAGTTTCTTATTAAGCTGATTTTTAGTCCCACCTTGCTAGGAGAGAGGCAGTAGGAGCTGTTTATAAGCCGTGAGTGCAGAGACGATGGAGAGGCACAATGCTCACCTGCAGCTTGCTTAGCTTCAAGCCTTTCGGAATAGAATAGATTGCACGGAGCTATGTGCAGTGTAGTCTACCCTATTCCGAAAGGCTTGAAGCTAACTAACGAGCATTGCGCCTTTTTTTATTTTTAATAACTTATTAGAACTCCAGACTTCTTGTGTTACGGCAAAAACTGGCACTTCATTTTTTAAACTTATTACAACTTTAGACTTTTTTGCGTTCAGTATGCACCATTCTAAGCCACGTCATCAATTTTCAACCCTTTCTGACATCATTTGCTCCCCTAGCACAAACTGGACAATATCTTTCGAAGTATCAGGGCCGGTTTTGGACGAAAGAGAAGAGAGGGTCATGACAAAAAACAAAAAAATATATAAAAAAATTACTCAAAAATAAATAGAAGAAAACAAATAAAGCAGAAAAGAAAAAACTATATATAAAGAAGAAGAAGCAGAAGAAGAAGAAGAAGAAGAAGAATAAGAAGAAGAATAAGAAGAAGAAGAAGAAGAAGAAGAAGAAGAAGAAGAAGAAGAAGAATAAGAAGAAGAAT
>NC_041389.1:649521114-649521627 GCF_002162155.2 Triticum dicoccoides
CGTCGTCGCCGCCCCCGCCGCCCGTACGCTCGCTCGATCGTACCACACACACACATACACACACACACACACGCATACACACACACATACACACACACATGTACACTACACACACATGAACGCATACACACATACATACACACAGACACACATAGTTTTTTTACTTATTTTCTGTTTCCTATTGTTTAGATGAATTAATTAATATAACTAGTTTATTTTTAGAATGTTAGAAATGTTAATGTTAGATGAATTAGAACTAGTTTATTTTTAGTAAATGCTTAATTGAACTAGTTGAATTAATATAACTAGTTTATTTTTAGTAAGAAAATTTTGGTATATGAGATTAGTTGAACTAGTTGAGTTAATAGAGCTAGTTTATTTTTAGTAAATGCTTAGTTGAACTAGTTGAATTAATATAACTAGTTTATTTTTAGTAAATATAATGCTTAGTTGAACTAGTTGAATTAATAGAACTAGCTAGTTTATTTTTAGCAAGAAAATTTAGGTATATAT
>NC_041389.1:649521902-649523979 GCF_002162155.2 Triticum dicoccoides
TGTTTGAATTAATATAACTAGTTTATTTTTAGTAAATCTTTAGTTGAACTAGTTGAATTAATATAACTAGTTTATTTTTAGTAAGAAAATTTAGGTATATGAGATTAGTTGAACTAGTTGAATTAATAGAACTAGTTTATTTTTAGTAAATGCTTAGTTGAACTAGTTGAATTAATAGAACAAGTTTATTTTTAGAAACAAAATTTAGGTATATGAGATTATTTGAACAATTAAAATTTAGGTATATGAGATTGTTTGAATTAATATAACTAGTTTATTTTTAGTAAATGCTTAGTTGAATTAGTTGAATTAGTTGAATTAGTAAGTGTTTAATGTTTCGCCTATATGAACATAGGAAATGTCGTGTGACGACGGAAAAAAATTCATTATGTGCGAATACTGTGAAGACCAGCGCGGCCAGTGCGACAGAAATTTCCTTGTTGATGATAGGCGATTCAGCATCAAGCTGGATGAGACCTTCGAATTCGATACAGTAAGTCACAACGACAAGTGTCTGTTTTCGTAATTAAGCATGACTTATATATATATATATGCTTCATTTGCCTGACTTATAATTTTTAATTTTTACTATTCTACTAGTGCATCCCCTGCCATGCAAGAATTTTTGTCTTGGATAAGATAGGTTTCAATGATATGGAAACTATGGAGGTAAAGAGAGTTTACCTGAAAACTGAGCATGATTATACTTTCAACGTCATAGTATACAATGCACACACGTACACCTATTTTGAATGCAAAACTTGGCAAGCACTATGCAAGACTTATACAATTGGGCCTGGTATGGTTATCACCTTTGATATTCGTCCGGAAGATGATATTGAAGGTAATAGAGACATATGGGTCGATGTGCAGACGCCTCCAATTCTACCATTATGTGAGTTCTTCTTAACTATATTTTTGTCTTTGATATTGCTTATTCAAAAATAATTGACAACTAATTTATATTGACAGCTTATCTCCATTCAACCAAACATGTCCGGCGCTTGGTAGACAGGACCTACTACTGTCCCGGAGCTGAACTAAACTGCGAGGAGATAAGTCATTATGTTTCATGGCTTGAGGATCTTCATACTGTCAAGACAAATTTTCTTCCTGCACTTAGAAATGTTAGTACTCAAAATGTGCGACCAATAGTGATGGTATTGAACTACGATCACATCTATTTAGGAATGGTGGTAAGATTTTTACTATTTGTCCTCAGTGCATCTTTTGCATACATAATTTTTTTGCTAAACTTTCATTGCTAAGTATATTAATTAAGTACTATACGATGTTCTTCAACAGGGACTCCCGATGACAGTTGTGCCTCAGGGGATCGAGACTAAAGGTCGCATGTCAATTGTTAGCTTACGGCTAAGATATCCTGCATTGCACATTAATGCATTCAGGATTTCTAGAAGCGATGAATGCTTAATAGTGAAAGATTAGAGGAAAATTGTTAACGATCGCAGAGAAGTACTAGGGGGCAGCAATGAGAAGCGCAGCCCACGATTAGGAGACATGTTCATCTGCATGCTCCAGTATGATGAATCAGGAGAGCTATACATGTTCTATGCAATTTTACCAGAGAGAGAGTAGCTAGCAGGAGTGATTTAGCATGCCGCTCTTAGTACTTGTCCTTTCATGTCCGTGTTCTTTGTTCTTTACTTAATCTCAAAGGGTGATTTGCTTTTGTGGTGTTATATATGAACGCTTATAATATCATGACAATCATGTTGAACTCGATGATATTTTTGCTTTTGGTACAAGTGAATGTTTCTTCTTTAAGCTACTGTTGGTGGTGATTTGATAGCGGTAATGACTATGATGATTAAATAGTGATAATGACGACTACGATGATTTTTAGCTAGCTAGCTCTGTAGTATGTTGATGATATGACGCAAGAGTTTTTATATTAATAATATGATGATATGATGAGTAATTATTATATCATTTAATGAAAGAAACCACATATTAGTTTCAGCTAGATGGATCCTACCTAAGTGATCAACTATATATATGCCATATCCATATATATTATACTTGATCACCTAATTAGGTGATCAAGTATATAATA
>NC_041389.1:649524236-649550866 GCF_002162155.2 Triticum dicoccoides
CTAGATCCTCCATTCGAAACTAATCTGCGGTACTTTCACCTAATGATTTAACAACTCATTATAATGTAAAACAATCACTAAATTAAATTGAAAACACAAAACTAAAGTATAAATTAAAAAAACACCCAAACATTTAGTACCGGTTGGTGTTACCAACCGGTACTAAAGCCCTATGCGCACCCGGGCCTGGCTCGTGCCACGTGTTCGCACTTTAGCGCCGGTTCGTGACGAACCGGTACTAAAGGGGGGGGGGGACCTTTAGTCCCCACTCTTTAGTGCCGGTTGGAGAACCGGCACTAAAGGCTGTTACGAACCGGCACTAAAGGCTGGTTCTGCACTAGTGATGTGCTTCACTTATATCATTTGAAGTTTGGATTGCCTGTTTCTCTTCACATAGAAAACCGCCATTTATAGAATGCTCTTTTGCTTCACTTATATTTTGTAGAGCATGGGCATATATTTTGTAGAAAGAATTAAACTCTCTTGCTTCACTTATATCTATTTAGAGAGATGACAGGAATTGGTCATTCACATGGTTAGTCATAAAATCCTACATAAAACTTATAGATCACTGAATATGATATGTTTGATTCCTTGCAATAGTTTTGCGATATAAATATGGTGATATTAGAGTCATGCTAGTGGGTAGTTGTGATTTGTAGAAATACTTGTGTTGAAGTTTGTGATTCCTGTAGCATGCATGTATGGTGAACCATTATGTAACGAAGTCGGAGCTTGATTTATTTATTGATTGTCTTCCTTATGAGTGGCGGTCGGGGACGAGCGATGGTCTTCTCCTACCAATCTATCCCCATAGGAGCATGCGCGTAGTACTTTGTTTTGATGACTAATAGATTTTTGCAACAAGTATGTGAGTTCTTTATGACTAATGTTGAGTCCATGGATTATACGCACTCCGACCCTTCCATCATTGCTAGCCTCTTAGGTACCATGCATTGCCCTTTCTCACCTCGAGAGTTGGTTCCAACTTCGCCGGTGCATCCAAACTCCGTGATACGATACACTCTATCACACATAAGCCTCCTTATATCTTCCTCAAAACAGTCACCATACCTACCTATTATGGCATTTCCATAGCCATTCCGAGATATATTGCCATGCAACTTCCATCATCATCATATACATGACTTGAGAATTTGTTATCATATTGCTTTGCATGATCGTAAGATAGCTAGCATGATGTTTTCATGGCTTGTCCGTTTTTGGTGTCATTGCTACGCTAGATCATTGCACATCCCGGTACACCGCCGGAGGCATTCATATAGAGTCATATCTTTGTTCTAGTATCGAGTTGTAATATTGAGTTGTAAGTAAATAAAAGTGTGATGATCATCATTATTAGAACATTGTCCCATGTGAGGTTATCAAAATAAAAGAGGCCAAAGAAGCCCAAGTAAAAAAAGAGGCCAAAGAAGCCCACCAAAAAAAGAGAAAAATAAAAAAATGGGAGAGAGAAGGGACAATGTTACTATCCTTTTACCACACTTGTGCTTCAGAGTAGCACCATGTTCTTCATATAGAGAGTCTCTTGAGTTATCATTTTCATATACTAGTGGGAATTTTCATTATAGAACTTGGCTTGTATATTCCGATGATGGGCTTCCTCAAATGCCCGAGGTCTTCATGAGCAAGCAAGTTGGATGCACACCCACTTAGTTTCCAGTTTGAGCTTTCATACACTTATAGCTCTTAGTGCATCCGTTGCATGGCAATCCCTACTCCTCGCATTGACATCTATTGTTGGGCATCTCCATAGCCCGTTGATTAGCCGTGTTGATGTGAGACTTTCTCCCTTTTTGTCTTCTCCACACAACCTCCACCACCATATTCTATTCCACCTATAGTGCTATGTCCATGGCTCACGCTCATGTATTGCGTGAAAGTTGAAAAGGTTTGAGAACGTCAAAAGTATGAAACAATTGCTTGGCTTGTCATCGGGGTTGTGCATGATTTGAATATTTTATGTGGTGAAGATGGAGCATAGCCAGACCATATGATTTTGTAGGGATAACTTTCTTTGGCCATGTTATTTTGAAAAGACATGATTGCTTTATTAGTATGCTTGAAGTATTATTGTCTTACTATGCCATGATTAGATTATGTGATCAAGATTATGCTAGGTAGCATTCCACATCAAAAATTAACTTTTTTATCATTTACCTACTCGAGGACGAGCATGAATTAAGCTTGGGGATGCTGATACGTCTCCATCATATCTATAATTTTTGATTGTTCCATGCCAATATTCTACAACTCTTACATACTTTTGGCAACTTTTTATACTATTTTTGGGACTAACATATTGACCCAATGCCCAGTGCCAGTTCCTGTTTGTTGCATGTTTTTTGTTTTGCAGAAAATCCATATCAAATGGAGTCCAAACGGGATAAAAATGGACAGAGATTTTTTTTTGGAATATATCTGAATTTTGAGAAGTGGAATCAACACGAGACGAAGCTCGAGGAGCCCACAAGGTAGGGGCGCACCCCAGGGGGGTGGGCGCGCCCCTGACCCTCCCTGTAAGGAGGTTGTTGCCCTTCTTTCGCCGCAAGAAAGCTAATATCCGGAGAAAAATCGTGTTCAAAGTTTCAATCCAATCGGAGTTACGGATCTCCGGGAATATAAGAAACGGTGCAAGGGCAGAATTAGGAACGCAGAAACAAAGAGAGACAGAGAGACATATCCAATCTCGGAGGGGCTCTTGCCCCTCCCACGCCATGGAGACCATGGACCAGAGGGGAAACCCTTCTCCCATCTAGGGAGAAGGTCAAGGAAGGATAAGAAGAAGGAGGGCTCTCTCCCCCTCTCTTCCAGTGGCGCCGGAACGCTGCCGGGGCCATCATCGTCACCGTTATCTACACCAACACCTCCGTCATCTTCACCAACATCTCCATCACTATAACCCACAAGTATAGGGGATCGCAACAGTTTTCAAGGGTAGAGTATTCAACCCAAATTTATTGATTCGACACAAGGGGAGCCAAAGAATATTCTCAAGTATTAGTAGTTGAGTTGTCAATTCAACCACACCTGGATAACTTAGTATCTGCAGCAAGGTATTTAGTAGCAAAGTAGTATGATAGTAATGGTAAAAGTGGCAAAAGTAACGATAGCAGTTTTGTAGTAATTGTAACAGTAGCAACGGAAAAGTAAATAAGCAAAGCACAATATGTGAAAAGCTCGTAGGCATTGGATCAGTGATGGATAATTATGTTGGATGTGATTCCTCATGTAATAGTTATAACATAGGGTGACACAGAACTAGCTCCAGTTCATCAATGTAATGTAGGCTTGTATTCCGAATATAGTCATACATGCTTACGAAAAAGAACTTGCATGACATCTTTTGTCCTACCCTCCCGTGGCAGCGGGGTCCTAATGGAAACTAAGGGATATTAAGGCCTCCTTTTATAGAGAGTTGGACCAAAGCATTAACACATAGTGAATACATGAACTCCTCAAACTACGGTCATCACCGAGAAGTATCCCGATTATTGTCACTTCGGGGTTGTCGGATCATAACACATAATAGGTGACTATAGACTTGCAAGATAGGATCAAGAACTCACATATATTCATGAAAACATAATAGTTCAGATCTGAAATCATGGCACTCGGGCCCTAGTGACAAGCATTAAGCATAGCAAAGTCATAGCAAGATCAATCTCAGAACATAGTGGATACTTGGGATCAAACCCTAACAAAACTAACTTGATTACATGGTAAATGTCATCCAACCCATCACCGTCCAGCAAGCCTACGATGGAATTACTCACGCATGGCGGTGAGCATCATGAAATTGGCGATGGAGGATGGTTGATGATGACGACGACGATGAATCCCCCTCTCCGGAGCCCCAGACGGACTCCAGATCAGCCCTGCCGAGAGAGATTAGGGCTTGGCGGCGGCTCCGTATTGTAAAACACGATGACACTTTCTCTCTGATTTTTTATCCGTGAAACAGAATATATAGAGTTAGAGTTGAGGTCGGTGGAGCATCAGGGGGCCCACGAGATAGGGGGGCGCGCCGAGGGGGAGGGGGCGCGCCCCCACCCTCGTGGACAGGGTGTGGGCCCCCTGGCCGTGATTCTTTTGCCAATATTTTTTATATTTTCCAAAAGTTATCTCTGTGGATTTTCAGGTCATTCCGAGAACTTTTGTTTTCTGCACAATAAACAACACCATGGCAGTTCTACTGAAAACAGCGTCAGTCCGGATTAGTTAATTCAAATCATGCAAGTTAGAGTCCAAAACAAGGGCAAAAGTGTTTGGAAAAGTAGATACGTTGGAGACGTATCAACTCTCCCAAGCTTAAACCTTTGCTTGTCCTCAAGCAATTCAGTTGATAAACTGAAAGTGATAAAGAAAAACTTTTACCAACTCTATTTGATCTTGTTGTTGTAAATATGTAAAGCCAACATTCAAGTTTTCAGCAAAGATTATGAACTGACCATATTCACAGTAACACTTAGGTCTCATATTTACTCATATCAATGGTATAATCAACTAGCGAGCAATAATAATAAATCTCGGGTGACAACACTTTCTCAAAACAATCATAATATGATATAACAAGATTGTATCTCGCTAGCCCTTTATGAGACCGCAAAACATAAATGCAGAGCACCTTTAAAGATCAAGGACTGACTAAACATTGTAATTCATGGTAAAACAGATCCAGTCAAGTCATACCCAATATAAACTAATAGTAATGCATGCAAATGACAATGTGCTCTCCAGTGGGTGCTTTTTAATAAGAAGGTGATGACTCAACATAAAAGTAAATAGATAGGTCCTTCGCAGAGGGAAGCAGGGATTTGTAGAGGTGCCAGAGCTCGATTTTAAAATAGAGATGAATAACATTTTGAGCAGTATACTTTCACTGTCAATGCAACAACTATGAGATCTAGATATCTTCCATGCTACATACATTATAGGCGGTTCCCAAACAGAATGGTAAAAGTTTATACTCCCCCACCACCAACAAGCATCAATCCATGGCTTGCTCGAAACAACAATTGCCTCCAATTAGCAACAGCCTTGGGGGAGTTTTGTTTAATAATTTTGATTTACTTTGATCTTTTTTATCATGGGACTGGGCATCGCAATTACCAGCCATTTTCTCGTGAATGAGGAGCGGAGTCCACTCCCCTTGAGACTAACCCACCTAGCATGGAAGATACAGACAACCCTAGTTGAAACATGAGCTGCTCGAGCATACAAAACATAATTTCATTTTAAGGTTTGGAGTTTGGCACATACAAATTTACTTGGAAAGGCAGGTAGATACCGCATATAGGAAGGTATGGTGGACTCATATGGAATAACTTTGGGGTTTATGGCGTTTGGATGCACAAGCAGTATTCCCGCTTAGTACAGGTGAAGGCTAGCAAAAGACTGGGAAGCGACCAACTGAGAGAGCGACAACAGTCATGAACATGCATTAAAATTAATCAACACTGAGTGCAAGCATGAATAGGATATAATCCACCATGAACATAAATATTGTGAAGGCTATGTTGATTTTGTTTCAAGTACATGCGTGAACATGTGCCAAGTCAAGTCACTCGAATCATTCAAAGGAGGATACCACCCTATCATACCACATCACAACCATTTTAATAGCATGTTGGCGCACAAGGTAAACCATTATAAGCTCCTAGCTAATTAAGCATGGCATAAGTAACTATGATCTCTAATTGTCATTGCAAACATGTTTATTCATAATAGGCTGAATCAGGAACGATGAACTCATCATATTTACAAAAACAAGAGAGGTCGAGTTCATACCAACTTCTCTCATCTCAATCAGTCCATCATATATCATCATTATTGCCTTTCACTTGCATGACCGAACGGTGTGTATAATAATAATAGTGCATGTGCATTGGACTAAGCTGGAATCTGCAAGCATTCAATTCAAGGGAGAAGACAAGGTAATATGGGCTCTAAGTTAAATCAACAATCATGCATAAGAGCCACTAGACATTTTCAATATGGTCTTATACTCTTGACCCCCAAAAGAAAGAAAAGAAATAAAACTATTTACACGGGAAAGCTCCCAACAAGCAAAAGAAGAATGAGAAACCTTTTTGGGTTTTCATTTAATTACTACTACAAGCATGGAAATTAAACTAACTATTTTTTTGTTTTCTTAAGGCTTATCAAACACACAAGAAGAAAGCTAGAAAAATAAATTAAACTAGCATGGATAATACAATGAAAGAGTATGAGCACCGACAACTAGAATAGTATGTGAACATGAATGTAAAGTCAGTGATAAATACGTACTCCCCCAAGCTTAGGCTTTTGGCCTAAGTTGGTCTAATGCCAAGGATCGCAACTACTTTCCCCGGTGTACTGAGGAGTGTCATCTGGATACCACTGGCTGGCGATCTCTTCCGGATCCCACTGATAACAGGATGGACAATAGGGGTCCAGTGGTGGTTCCGGCTCAGGCTCTGGAGCTGATGTCTGGCCTTGGTGCGTGTACACGGCCTTTGGAAAAATGAGGTAATGTCCTGCAGTTAAATCAAACAAAGAAGGCACATGCAGGGTAATAATCTCATTGTGTTTCTTATTAAATCTAAGGTTATATAGAAGCATCTTATCATCGTTGTCAACAATAAACTCATGCGCTACCATGCTCCTGTAATCTAAAAAGATAAGAGGCAGCAGTGTCTCCTCTTTCTCATCATGCCTAATAGGTATCTCGAAATGTTTAGCAAGGCGTGCAACGTAGATACCTCCAAAGATGGGGCCCTTTGTGCGGTTTAGGCTTAACCATTTAGCAATAACGGCACCCATACTAAAAGTGTTATCACCGAATAAGGAATGGAGCAGAATAATAATATCAGGAACACTGAAGTTTCCACTATTTCCACGACCAATTAAGCATCGACTAGCAAATATGGCAAAGTAGCGTAAAACAGGAAAATGTATGCTCGTGATTCTCGCATCGGAACCCTTCTTCAATTCCCCTACAGTAATAGTGTCAATAAAACCATCCACATCTTTATGATGTGGTTATTCTAAGCTGCCCTCAAATGGTATTCTACAAGCCGCGCGAAAATTACGAAATGACATTTCCTTAGCCTCATCATATAAATGAAAAGATACTAAAGGATGTGAATTCTTTGGATAATAGTAAAAGTTTTGCATGAAAGTATTAGTAAGTAAGAGATACTGTTCGATCCGGTCGTGGAGGAAGTCGGTGAGGCCCGCATTTTCAACCAAAGAATAAAAGTCTTCATAAATCCCGGCTGCTCTCAAGAAATTATCACAAGGCCATTCACACGGCCGTACTTCCGCTACGCGAGGAAGATTATACTTGGCCTTTTCTTTCTCCTTAGCCCGTTTATCCTTAGAGCTTTGATCAGAAGAGCCCCTCAATAATCTCCTCATCTTTTTCTGAAAATTTCTGAATTTTTTAGTAACTTCAAAATAAAAGTGAATCAAACTAAACAAGATTGATAGCAACTACTCCCACAAGTGCCTAGAGCTTATATCATGCATTAGAATTACTTGGGACCTCATAAATTTGACATGTAAGCTCAAGAACAGGGTCACCTATGCAGCAAAAATTTGCAATGAATAAAGCACTAGAACAAAAACTAATTGGACCAATGGAGGAGTCACATACCAAGCAACAATCTCCCAAAGCAGTTTTGTGAATGGAGCTTTGAGCAAGGAGATCGAAAATCGCAGGAAAATGAGCTAGAACTCGTGCTTGAGCTGGATGGGGATTTTTTTGGAGGAAGATGGAGTGTGTAGGTGCAGGAATAAGTGGAGGGGGGCCACCGTGAGCCCACGAGGCAGGGGGCGTGCCCAGGGGGACTGGGCGCACCCTGGACCCTCGTGGCCAGGTGCTTGCCCCCCCTGCTGTGTTCTCAGTGCCTAAAATCCTCAAATATTCCATAAAAAATCATACTAAATTTGCAGGGCATTTGGAGCACTTTTATTTTCGGGATATTTTCTATTGCAAGGATAATTCAGAAAACAGACAGATAATACTAATTTTGCTTTATTTATTCTAAATAACAGAAAGTAAAAAGAGAGTATAGAAGGTTGTGCCTTCTAGTTTCATCAATCTCATGATCATCAAAAGGAATCCACTGACAAGGTTGATCAAGTCTTGTTAATAATCTCATTCCGAATAACATGGAACCGGAGTTTCGAATAACACTAGGTTACCTCAATGGGGATATGAACATCCCCAACAATAAGAATATCATACTTTTTCTTGACAGTAGGAAGAGGAAATTCAAAACCTCCAATAATGATAGTTGGATTTTTTCCAATAGAATTGATGTTGTGAACTTGAGGTTGTTTCCTCAGAAAGTGCACCGTATGCTCATTAACATTAACATGAAAAGTGACATTGCCTTTGTTACAATCAATAACAGCCCCTGCAGTATTCAAAAAGGGTCTACCAAGGATAATCGACATACTATCGTCCTCAGGAATATCAAGAATAGCAAAGTCCATTAAGATAGTGACATTTGCAACCACAACAGGCACATCCTCACAAATACCGTCAGGTATAGCAGTTGATTTATCAGCCATTTGTAAAGATATTTCAGTAGGTGTCAACTTATTCAATTCAAGTCTACGATATAAAGAGAGAGGCATAACACTAACACCGGCTCCAAGATCATATAAAGTAGTTTTGACATAGTTTCTTTTAATGGAGCATGGTATAGTCGGTACCCTTGGATCTCCAAGTTTCTTTGGTATTCCACCCTTAAAAGTATAATTAGCAAGCATGGTGGAAATTTCAGCTTCCAGTATCTTTGTTTTATTTGTAATGATATCCTTCATATATTTACCATAAGGATTTACTTTAAGCATATCAGTTAAGCGCATACATAAGAAGATAGGTCTAATCATTTCAGCAAAGCGCTCAAAATCCTCATCATCCTTTGTCTTGGATGGTTTAGGAGGAAAAGGCATGGGTTTCTGAACCCATGGTTCTCTTTCTTTACCGTGCTTCCTAGCAACAAAATCTCTTTTATCATAACATTGATTCTTTGATTGTGGGTTATCAAGATCAACAGCAAGTTCAATCTCTACATCATTATTATTGCTAGGTTGAGCATCAACATGAAAATTATCATTAACATTATCACTAGGTTCACGTTCATCACCTAATTGTGTTTCAGCATCGGAAATAGAAATATCATTAGGATTCTTAGTGTGTCTATGTCAGGTTCACTAGAAGCCCGCAAAGTCCTATCATTTTTCTTTTTCTTCTTTTTAGAAGGACTAGGTGCATCTAAATTATTTCTCGGAGTATCTTGCTCGATTCTCTTAGGGTAGCCTTCAGGATACAAAGGTTCCTGAGTCATTCTACCAGTTCTAGTAGCCACTCTAACAGCAAAATCATGTTTATTATTTAATTCATCGAGCAAATCACTTTGACCTTTAAGTACTTGCTCTGATTGAGTGGTAACCATAAAAGCATATTTGATAATGATTTTAAGTTCACCTTTAACTCTAGCCATATAATCGCTCAAGCGTCCTATCATGAAAGCATTACTCTTTAATTCTCTACCAACATAAGCATTAAAACTTTCTTGTCTAGCCATAAAGTCATCAAATTCATCTAAGCATTGGCTATGAAATTTAGTAGACTGGATTTCAACTTTATCATATCTATAGAGAGAATTTACCTTTACTATCTGTGCCGGGTTATCAAGACAATGTGTTTCTTCAATAGGCGAATTAGGACCATGTATTTCTTCAATAGGAGGTAAATTCTTAACATCTTCAGCTTTAATACCTTTTTATTTCATTGATTTCTTTGCCTCTTGCATCTTCAGGACTTAGAAATAGAACTCCCCTCTTCTTCGGAGTTGGTTTAGGAATAGGCTCAGGAGTTGGCTCAATTGGCTCAGGAAGAGTCCAATTATTTTCATTAGTCAACATATTATTCAATAACAACTCAGCTTGGTCGACTGTTCTTTCCCTGAAAACACAACCAACACAACTATCCAAGTGGTCCTTGGAAGCATTGGTTAGTCCATTATAAAAGATATCAAGTATTTCATTTTTCTTAAGAGGATGAAAGCATTAAGTAATCGGAGAAGCCTCCCCCCAAGCTTGTGGGAGACTCGCTTCTTCGATTTGCACAAAATTATATATTTCCCGCAAGGCAGCTTGTTTCTTATGAGCAGGGAAATATTTAGCAAAGAAGTAATAAATCATATCCTGGGGACTATGCACACAACCAGGATCACGAGAATTAAACCAAGTTTTAGCATCACACTTTAATGAGAATGGAAATATCTTAAGGATATAATAATAGCCAGACTTCTCATCATTAGTAAATAGGGTGGCTATATCATTTAACTTGGAAAGATGTGCCACAACACTTTTAGATGCATAGCCATAAAAAGGATCAGATTCAACCAAAGTAATTATCTCAGGATCAACAGAGAATTCATAATCCTTATGAGTAACAAAGATAGGTGAAGTAGCAAAAGCAGGGTCATATTTCATTCTAGCATTCAGAGTTTTCTGTTTAAGTTTAGCTAGTAATTTCTTAAGATCAGATAAAAGATCTCTAGCAGTTTCTTCATCCATAACATAACCCTCAGGAACAATAGGCAATTCATACTTAGCGGGAGAACCTTCATCATCACTATCATCAATAATTTCATCTTCAATAATTTGGTTCTCTCTAACCCTAGCAAGTTGTTCATCAAGATATTCACCTAATGCCACAATAGTATCAAGCATAGAAATAGTTTCATCATAAGTATCATGCATAGCAGAAGTGGCATCATCAATAACATGCGACATATCAGAATTCATAGCAGTAGCAGGTTTAGGTGTCGCAAGCTTACTCAAAACAGAAGGAGAATCTAGTGCAGAGCTAGATGGCAGTTCCTTACCTACCCTCGTAGTTGAGGGAAAATCTTAGTTCTTTTGTCTTTCAAGTTCCTCATAGCGATCAGCAGATATAAATCCCAAGTGACTCAAAGAATAGAGCTATGCTCCCTGGCAACGGTGCCAGAAAATAGTCTTGATAACACACAAGTATAGGGGATTGCAACAGTTTTCGAGGGTAGAGTATTCAACCCAAATTATTGATTCGACACAAGGGGAGCCAAAGAATATTCTCAAGTATTAGTAGTTGAGTTGTCAATTCAACCACAACTGGATAACTTAGTATCTGCAGCAAGGTTTTTAGTAGCAAAGTAGTATGATAGTAATGGTAACAGTGGCAAAAGTAACGATAACAGTTTTGTAGTAATTGTAACAGTAGCAACAGAAAAGTAAATAAGCAAAGCACAATATGTGAAAAGCTCGTAGGCATTGGATCAGTGATGGATAATTATGTCGGATGCGATTCCTCATGTAATAGTTATAACATAGGGTGACACGGAATAGCTCCAGTTCATCAATGTAATGTAGGCATGTATTCCGAATATAGTCATACGTGCTTATGGAAAAGAACTTGCATGACATCTTTTGTCCTACCCTCCCGTGGCAGCGGGGTCCTAATGGAAACTAAGGGATATTAAGGCCTCCTTTTAATAGAGAAACAGACCAAAGCATTAATACATAGTGAATACATGAACTCCTCAAACTACGGTCATCACCGAGAAGTATCCCGATTATTGTCACTTCGGGGTTGTCGGATCATAACACATAATAGGTGACTATAGACTTGCAAGATAGGATCAAGAAATCACATATATTCATGAAAACATAATAGGTTCAGATCTGAAATCATGGCACTCGGGCCCTAGTGACAAGCATTAAGCATAGCAAAGTCATAGCAACATCAATCTCAGAACATAGTGGATACTAGGGATCAAACCCTAACAAAACTAACTTGATTACATGGTAAATCTCATCCAACCCATCACCGTCCAGCAAGCCTACTATGGAATTACTCACGCACGGCGGTGAGCATCATGAAATTGGTGATGGAGGATGGTTGATGATGATGAATCCCCCTCTCCGGAACCTCGAACGGACTCCAGATCAGCCCTCCCGAGAGAGATTAGGGCTTGGCGGCGGCTCCGTATCGTAAAACGCGATGAAACTTTCTCTCTGATTTTTTTCTCCGTGAAACAGAATATGCAGAGTTGGAGTTGAGGTCGGTGGAGCATCAGCGGGCCCACGAGACAGGGGGGTGCGCCCAGGGGAGGGGGCGCGCCCCCCACCCTCGTGGACAGGGTGTGGGCCCCCTGGCCTTGATTCTTTCGCCAGTATTTTTTATATTTTGCAAAAGTTATCTCCGTGGATTTTCAGGTCATTCCGAGAACTTTTGTTTTCTGCACAATAAACAACACCATGGCAGTTCTGCTGAAAACAGCATCAGTCCGGGTTAGTTTCATTCAAATCATGCATGTTAGAGTCCAAAACAAGGGCAAAAGTGTTTGGAAAAGTAGATACGTTGGAGACGTATCAATCACCTCCCCCATCTATCTACAGCGGTCCACTCTCCCGCAACCCGATGTACCCTCTACTTGAACATGGTGCTTGATGCTTCATATTATTATCCAATGATGTGTTGCCATCCTATGATGTTTGAGTAGATTTTGTTGTCCTATAGGTAATTGGTGAATTGCTATGATTGGTTTAATTTGCTTGTGGTTATGTTGCTGTCCTGTGGTGCCCATCATATGAGCGCGCGCGTGGATCACACCATAGGTTTAGTTGCATTTTTATAGGACTATGTATTGGAGGGCAAGAGTAACAGAAGCTTCAACCTAGCATAGAAATTGATACACACGGATTGAAGGGGGACCAATATATCTTAATGTTATGGTTGGGTTTTACCTTAATGAACGTTAGTAGTTGAGGATGCTTGCTAATAGTTCCAATCATAAGTGCATAGGATTCCAAGTCAGGGATGACATGCTAGCAGTGGCCTCTCCCACATAAAACTTGCTATCGGTCTAGTAAAGTAGTCAATTGCTTAGGGACAATTTCACTACTCCTACCACCACTTTTCCACACTCGCTATACTAACTTTATTGCATCTTTATCTAAATATCCCCTAGTTTTTATTTACGTGCTCTTTATATTCTTGCAAACCTATCCAACAACACCTACAAAGTACTTCTAGTTTCATAACTGTTCTAGGTAAAGCGAACGTTAAGCATGCGTAGAGTTGTATCGGTGGTCAATAGAACTTGAGGGAATATTTGTTCTACCATTAGATCCTCGTTGGGTTCGACACTCTTACTTATCGAAAGAGGATACAATTGACCCCTTATACTTGTGGGTTATCAATGGATGACACTTGGATCAAACGCAAGTTCTTCAAGGCCATCATACCCTTCAACAAGGCCCTGTCTTCCGTGATTCGTTAAAGGCCGGAGTTTCACTCCTTAACCTCAAGTGAAGTGTTGGATGGGTTTATTGCCATGAACATCATGAACAAGACCGCCGACAATGCTCTTGCTCAGGTCCGGTCAAAGAAAAGAACTCCGTCCCTTGCTTTGAAGGCCAAGGCAATCTCGGAAGAAGAAGAAGAGGAGGAGGAAGAAGAAGAGTGTGGCCCCAAGGACACCAAATATGCTTACCATGAGCATATGGCTCTTGCGTCAAGGCAATTTTGGAGCAACAAGAGGAACTCAAGGCCCAACTTCACCAAGAACAACTCAAGTGGGTCAAAGAGCAAGCAACGTGTAAGAACTTGTCACAATTGTGGCAATGTGAGTCACTTTGTGGTGGATTGCCCCTATGAGAAGAGGGAATACAATGGTGACAAACTCATTCGGAAGGATAAAGCCAAGTATTTCCCTAGCAAGAACAAGTTCACTAAGAAGCCTCCTCCAAAGGGCTTGGTGGCACAAGAAGAGTACGCCTCTGATGATGATGAGGAAGATACATGTGGAGAAGGAATGGCAACGACAACCATTGCTATTGCTACATCTTCCCCCTCCAAGGTGTCTCTCTTAGGCGCCCCAACGAAAACACCATTGCCAAGTGTCTCTTGGCCAAAGGTATCAACAAGGTAACTCCTAACATCAAAACCACCATCATTACTACTCCTTCATTGTTAAATTATGTTGATGATAGTGAGGTGGAGAAAGTTGATGAGGATGAGTTCACCAACTTTGTGAACAAGCTTAAGGGTGAGACCAAGAAGCGCTTTGTTGCTCTCTTACAACAACTTGGTGAGGCCAATGATATCATTGAGTCTCATGAGGATACTATCTCTAAGTTGGAGGAGCATAGTCGTGACTATGCCGATGAGATTGCGGATCTTTCCATTGCTCTAAAGGAAGAGCAAGATCTTCATCTAACTCTTGAGGAGTCACACAACGTTGATCATGCTAAATTGCAAAAAGATCTTGATCATGTTATTGTTCTTACTCGTGTGCTTAAATCCGAGAAAGCCGAACTTGGGGTTGGCCATGGTAGACTCAAGGAAGAGTTTGATATACTTGACAAGGCTCACAAGGCCTTGAAGGGTGTTCATGCTTCTCTCAAAGAGTCTCATGATCAACTCCAAGTGAAGCTAACCAAAGAGATTTCCACGTGTCCTCCTTTCATTCTAATTGATAATGCCTATGCTACTAACCCGTGTTGTGAGCATGTGCATCTTGTGGAGGAAAATGCTAGAAGGTCCGTGTGACTTGCATACAAGGATAGAAGAACCTCAACGACCTTTTGAGCAATGAAAAGGAAGTTTTAGCAAAGGAAGGACTTGGATTTGCACCCAAGTCAAAGAAGGAGAACAAGAACAAGACCAAGCTACCTCTCCCACTTAAGGAAACTTTTGTCAAGGCGGGTGAGGGTACTCATGAGAAGAAGAAGATCAAGGAAGTGGGTGGTAATGCCAAGAAGGGCAAAACTACCCCTAATAACAAAGCCGATGACTTTAACCCTTCTTATGTTTTGTTCTGTGCTAGTGATGGGCATGTTTATGCTAAATTTATTGGTTCTTACTATGAGTACATTGAATGGTCTATTTGGGTTCCTAAGACCCTTGTTGCTAAAATCAAAGGACCCATTCAAGAATGGGTACCTAAATCGAAGCATTGATCTCTTGTAGGAGTTTTGCTTCTGGTGGGGTGTCATGGTTGCTCGATAGTGGAGCAGCAAATCATATGACCGGGAGCAGGGACTTGGTGGTGGATGTGCATCCAATTCCATCTATGCCCACCCATGTCCAATTTGGTGATGCCTCAACTTCTAAGGTATTGGGACTTGGTAAGGTGGTCATCTCTCAAGATTTATCTATTGAGAAAGTCATGCTTTTTGAGTCCCTTGCATATAATTTACTTTCCGTTCGTTAATTTGCACTTATGGGCTTTGCAACATTCTTTGATCTTGATACCGTGGCCCTTTTGTGGAGCAAGACTCTTAAAGTAGCCTTTGTTGGGCATGTCGAGAACGATCTCTATGTGGTGAACCTTTCGGACCGTCCCACTAAGATCGCGACTTGGCTAATGGCTAAACTTTATGTGGGTTGGCTTTGGCATCGCCGACTAGCCCATGTCAACGGTTCCCATGTCAACATGAGATCTTTGCAAAGTCTCCTCAAATGGGATCACGTCTGTGGACTAAAAAATGTGAGTTTTGCCAAATACCGTGCTGTCAGTGCTTGTATTGAAGGAAAGCTTCTTGAAACGGCTCACCGTCCCACAACTATCATCTACTCAAAGAGGCCCTTGGATCTCCTTCATATGGATCCCTTTGGACCTCCATCCTTTGATAGTCTTGGTGGAAGAAATTATTGCTTGGTGATTGTTGATGACTATTCAAGATATACATGGGTATACTTCTTCAAGAGGAAGAGTGAGACTCAACAAACCGTCATCAACTTTGCAAATGAAGCTCAACGTCAACATAATATAGAGATCTTGATGATTAGAAGTGACAATGGCACCGAGTTCAAGAACTACACCTTGGATGAGTTTCTTGGTGATGAGGGGATCAAGCACCAATATGCTGCACCTTATACCCCTCAACAAAATGGTGTGGCGGAAAGGAAGAACCGGACGTTGATGGATGCGGCAAGGACCATGATGGCGGAATTCAAGTCTCTGTACAACTTTTGGGCTGAAGCCATCAACACCGCATGTCATGTGTCCAATAATCTCTACCTCCGCAAAGGATTGAACAAGACTCCATATGAGATACTTACCGGTAACACGCCCAACCTCAAGTACTTATGTGTGTTCAGTTGTAAGTGTTTCATTCTCAAGAAAGGTGTTCGTTTGTCTAAATTTGAACCTAGATCTCAAGAGGGCATATTTGTTGGTTATGCTACAAACTCTCATGCTTACCGTGTTCTCAACAAGTCCACCGGACTCATTGACGAGACATGTAACGTGGATTTTGATGAAAATAACGGCTCCCAAGTGGAGCAAAGTGGTATTTGTGATATAGGTGATGAAATTCCTCCCCAAGCCATAAGAAGAACGGGGATTGGTCAAATACTCCCAATTGAGGAACCCCTTGTGGCCGAAGGAGAAGGACAATGCTCTACTCAGGTAGAGACATCACCTACACTAGACCCACACGCTTCCGAAGAACAAAATGAAGACCCTCAACCCTATGAACAAGATCAAGGGCAAGATCAACCTCGTGGAAATGGTGATGCACCAAATGATGCCCAAGATCAAGTTCATGCCTCCGAGTTCTCTCAAGATCAAGGGCAAACTAAGGTCAAGAACAAGCCCAAGTTGGTGCTCAAGATCAAGAGAAAGCTCAAGACGGTGCTCAAGATGTGCAAGATGATCCTCAAATGCCCATCGAGGAGATTTTGGAGCGTCGTGCCGCTAAGGTGGCTTCCAAGCTCGAGCGTGAACAACATGTCATGGATAATGTTCTTGGAGTCTTGAGAAAAGGGGTAACTACTCGTAAACAATTGTCAAATTTTTGTGAGCATCACGCTTTTTTTCGTGTGTTGAACCCCAAAAGGTACATGAGGCGCTTGATGGTGTGGATTGGCTTGAAGCTATGCACGATGAACTCAACAACTTTGAGGGCGGTCAAGTTTGGGAATTAGTGCCAAGGCCAACGGAGGAACATGATGTCATCGGAACCAAATGGATCTTCAAGAACAAGCAAGATGTGAACGGTGTGGTAGTTCAAAACAAGGCAAGATTGGTGGCACAAGGCTACTCCCAAGTCGAGGTTATCCACTATGGTGAAAGCTTTGCCCCCTTTGCTCATCTTGAATCTATTCTCATGTTGCTTGCATATGCTGCTCATCATGATTTTAAATTGCAACAAATGGATGTGAAGAGTTCATTTCTTAATGGTCCTTTGAATCAGTTGGTGTATGTCAAACAACCTCCATGATTCGAGGATCCCAAGTTCCCCACTCATGTATACAAACTCAAAAAGGCACTCTATGGCCTTAAACAAGCCCCATGTGCGTGGTATGAGCACCTTACCGAGTTGTTGCAAGATCGTGGGTTTGAAATTGGGAAAATTGATCCCACTCTTTTTACTAAGAGGGTCAAAGGGGATTTGTTCATATGCCAACTATATGTTGATGATATTACTTTTGGTTCTCCTAACAAATCATTCAGTGATGAGTTTGTCGCACTAATGACCAAGAAGTTTGAGATGTCTATGATGGGAGAGTTGAAGTTCTTCTTGGGTTCGAAGTCAAACAAAGAAGAGAAGGAACGTTCATCAACCAAGCCAAGTATATCCAAGACATGCTCAAGAGATTCAAGCTAGAAGATGCCAAGCCAGTCAAGTTTTCAATGTCCACCAAATGCAAGCTTGACAGTGATCCCAATGGTAAAGAAGTGGATCAAAAGGTATATCGTTCCATGATTGGATCCTTGCTTTACCTTTGTGCATCTAGACCAGATATCATGTTGAGTGTGAGAATTTGTGCACAGTTTCAAACCACACCTAAGGAAAGCCACTATGCGGCAGTCAAGTGAATCCTTCGATATTTGGCTCATACCCCAAACTTTGGCTTATGGTACCCCAAAGGAGCAAGCGTCGACCTCATGGGTTAACCGGATTCTGATTGGGCGGGAGATTGTGTGGAGAGGAATTCAACGTCCGGAGGGTGCCAAATCATTGGTCGCTCTTTGGTGCGTTGGTCTTCAAAGAAACAGAATTGTGAGTCTTTCTCGTCCACCGAAGCAGAGTATGTAGCCGCCGCAAGTTGTTGTGCACAATTGCTATGTATGAGGCAAACTTTAAAGGATTACGGTGTCACTTGTGATAGAGTTCCTCTTCTATGTGACAATGAAAGTGCTATCAAGATTTCTCTCAACCTGGTGCAACATAGCAAGACGAAGCATATTGAGATTCGCCATCATTTTATTTGAGATCACATCAGCGGGGAGATATTGGTACTATCTACATCAACACTCAAGAGAAACTAGCGGATATTTTCACGAAGCCTCTAGATGAAGTAAGATTTCATGAGTTAAGACATGAGCTAAATATCATTGATTCGAGCAATGTGGCTTGAATCTAGGCACACCCCTCTGCACTCATCATTATATCTTGTTTTAGATGTAGGCATGGACATAGGGGGAGTATTGTTCTCTCAATGAACTCTTCCTCCCCCCATTATGCATAAATTGATCACGTCTTTCACATTAGCCATTTTTTATGGTACTTGTGTTTCAAAGATGAGTTTTGGTCATGGGCCCAAGGTTAAAATCTTCGCAGTGCCATACCACTTGACTCAAACATAGGTGGACTCGGCCACCGCCCTCTCTTTGAGAGTTGTGTGGTTTTTGTTTCGTGTCCTCTCGTGGGTGTTTTTCTGCCATTGTGTTTGCTCCCTCGCCTCTTCGTGTGTTCCCCGTGCTTGAGCTAAGCCTATTTTCTGACTAATCTTCAAGTTGTTCGCTGGGTGGTACTACCGCTGGTGGCACACGGTACTACCGCTGATGGACATCAAGCGGTACTACTGCCCGTCCGAGCGGTACTACCTCTGTGGGGTAGGACTAGGGGGTTATATTGGGGCTGGGGGAGTTTCTTTCTTCCCCATACCCATTCATTCGACCCTCTTGTCTTCTTCATGCGCCAGCGACGAACTCACCGTGGGAGGGCACTAGTGGGCCGTGATGAGGATATAGACCTGGGGTAGGGTCATAGGCCTGACCTATACGTCCTACCCAAGGTCACTACCCTAGAAGATAAGAAGTCCAAGAGGCTACAAGAGACCCCCAGTCGAAGATGTCGAGTGCAATCCACTCGGCAGTCATGTCACTCGGGAGTCGTCCTACCCACTGTCACTCGACCATCCAGAGAATCACTCGACCTACCGAAGACCAGGAGCCACTCATCATTACAACGGGCAGGCGTTCACTCCGTAGTCTTTAAGGTCATTAACAACACTTAAGGCTGGCGTTACCAGTAACGCCCCCACTTTTTGTACATTAAGTCCCTTGTAATGGAGGGCGGTGGGGGTCCTGGCGTACTCTATATAAGCCACCCCCTCCTCTAGCACAAGGGTTCACACCCCCTGTAACATTACACATATAATCCAATTGACCGCCTCCGGGCACCGAGATGTAGGGCTGTTACTTCCACCGAGAAGGGTCTGAACTCGTAAACCTCGTGTGTACATCTTCACCATAGCTGAGATCTTGCCTCTCCATACCTACCCCCCCCCCTTTCTACTGTCAGTCTTAGAACCATGACAGTTGGCGCCCACCGTGCGGCAGGTGTCTTAGTGACTTGTTGGTGAAGTTGCAAGTGTTTCCGATCATCATCATCATGGTTTCTAGCGGCGGACTGCTGAGGGCTGCGAGATCTACCTCGGCGTGCTTGTTTTCATCGCCGACGACTCCGCTTGGCTTCAGGAAGCTCCCCTTGACGTTGAGGCACTCCCCGTCCAAGGGGCGATGCACTTTCGCACGTGCGTTCGCAGCGTCCTTCTTCGGCAGCCGTCGACTCAGTATCGGTCGGCTCTGATGGTGTCTTCCCTCCTTGCTGTTCGTCGCTGCAAGCGATCCGGTCGACCACGGCTTCAACGGTGGGTGAAACACGCGATGGCTCAACTTTCGACCACCCATCAAGTCGCGGCAATCGAGCCCGACGAAACTCTCCACGGCATGTTCGATTTGTCGACTAGCTCCGCGGAGACTGCATCCGAGTGTGATAGCAGCGACCCTGCAGCTGAAGTCTTGATGGTCAATGGACCGCACGGTCCGCCTAGTTTCTGTCGTGAAGACGGCGAAGACGATGGCGGCGATCCATCGCACGTCCATGAGGAAGACCATCCCGAACCCCTTTCTTCGCGGAAGAGGGAAGAACTTCGTCGCTGCAACATGGATGCACTCCACACGCCCATCATTGGAGAAACCCCCGAGGCTCGAGCCTTGGAAGAGGTGCGCCTGGCTAATTTAGCTGAGCGCACTCGACTGGAGAACCTTCAGCATGCTCTCGACGAGCGTGCTCAGGAGCGGGTCCTTGAGTCCAGTCGACGACAGCTTTTCCCGCCTCCTCCTAAGGTATACCGTACTCCGATTCAGAGCCTCACAGCTGCGGCCCGAATAGCAGAGTGAATCCAACCTTCCCAGTCGGAGGCTGGCAAAGGGTTGATGCAGATCCGGGCCTTGCTCCGGGCAGCAGGAGAGCAGAACACAGCAGTGGCTCAGTTGCGGAATAGGATTCACAGCAGATCCATAGTAGCGGATACAGTTCAATCGTCCACAGCCCAAGATCGCCCCTACGGCGTGAGGACTGTGGACAGTATGATCATCGGCTCGACCGCGACAATCGTCGTCGAGTGCCCACGCCTCCTCCGAGGAGTGCGTCATATATGCCTCGACAGAACGATGACAGACACTGTCACAGTGGCGAGCGCAGAGCACCAGTCGACCCAAGAGAGCCAGGCTTCAATGCGAGATCCATCCTCGTTCAAGGCCTAGTCGACCGAAATAGAGCGCATAGAGAAGACCCTGGCAGAGATCGTCCAAGTGGCAGCAGAGTGCATGTTTCCGGTCCAGAGTGTTTTAGCAGAGCCATCAGGGCGGTAGTGATTCCTCCCAACATCAGGTTGGTGACCGGAGTCAGTAAGTTCACTAGAGAATCCAAGCCTAAAACTTGGCTTGAGGATTACCGAGTGGCTGTGCAGATTGGTGGTGGAAACGATGAAGTAGCAATGAAACATCTTCCTCTGATGTTGGAAGGATCGGCCCGAGCCTGGTTGACTCGGTTAGCTCCGGGCAGTATATATAGTTGGGAAGAGCTGGCTCGAGTGTTCGTCAAAACTTTTGAGGGAACTTGCAAGCGACCAACAGGATTGACCAAGTTGCAGCATTTTGTGCAGAAGCCGAGTGAGACTTTGAGAGATTTCATTCAGAGGTGGACCACTCTACATCACACCGTTGAAAATGTATCAGAGCATCAAGCAGTTTGTGCCTTCAAGGAAGGCGTCAAGTATCGGGAGTTGGTCCTGAAGTTTGGTCGGACTGGAGATATGACTCTGACTCGGATGATGGAAATAGCCATCCGGTACGCTAATGGAGAAGAAGAGGATCGACTCCGTAGCGGAAAGAGTAAACCAGTCGGCCAAGAGGCTAGTGGAGGTAATTCTAATCGGAAACAAAAGCGTAAGGCCGAGCCCACAGCACCCGGTGAGATTGCAGCAGTGGCCCAAGGAAAGTTTAAGGGAAAACCTAAAGGGCCCTGGCCCCCTAAGAAAGTGAAGGATCAAGCAGGAAATGATGTGTTGGATTACCGTGTCACATCCACACAAAGAAGGACGAAGAGGGTAATCTGATTTACCCAAGGCATACCACTCGACAATGTCGACTCCCGATCCAGCAGTTCCAAGAAAAACAACCCGGTGAGAAGGAGAAAGAGTCGGACAAAGACGAGGACGAAGAGGAAGACGAGGTTATCCCAAAGTCAATTCCACCCTCATGATTTTTGCTGATGTTGAGAGCAAGAGTCGGTTGGAAGTTATCAATAGAGAAGTGAATATGGTCGCTCCGGTGACGACGACCACATACCTAAAATGGTCTCAGACAACCATCACATTCGACCAGTCTTACCATCCTACTCGTGTAGCCACCCCTGGGAGGCAACCATTGGTGGTTGACCCCGTGGTCGGAGGCACTAAACTAACTAAAGTGCTAATGGACGGTGGTAGCGGTCTGAATATCCTTTATGCTGAAACCTTGAAAGGGATGGGCATTCCGATGTCCAAACTTAGCGAGAGCAATATGAGTTTCCATGGTGTTATCCCTGGAAAGAAAGCCGAATCACTTGGCCCGATCGCTCTTGACGTGGTTTTCGGTGATTCCAAGCATTATCGTAAGGAAAAGTTGACATTCCAAGTCGTGGATTTCCAGAGTGCTTATCATGCCATTCTTGGTAGGCCTGCCTACGCACGTTTTATGGCTCGACCATGTTACGTGTGCCTCAAGTTGAAGATGCCTGGCACCGAACATGTGATCACAGTTACTAGCAATAGGCAGAAAGCAGAGGAATGCTTCCAGAAAGGTTCCAAAATTGCCGATGCGCAGATGGCAGCAGTTGAACTCCAAGAGTATCAGAAGAATGCAGATCCGAGTGATTTGCTCCGAGCCAAGAAGCCTGCCACAGATTCTGCATTTCAGTCGTCTGGTGAAATGAAGCCGATTCATATCCACCCGACCGATCCCAATGCCACACTGACTCATATATCAACGACACTCGACAACAAATAGGAAGAAGCGCTCATCCAGTTCCTTCATGACAACTGGGACATCTTTGCATGGAAACCCTCTGACATGCCGCGTGTACCCAGAGGACTGGCTGAGCACCGTTTGCGTGTCGACCCCAAGGTAAAACCCGTCAAAGAGCATCTTCGGCGGTCCGCTGTACAGAAGAGGAAAGCGATTGGCGAGGAAGTGGCTCGGCTGCTAGCAGCAGAGTTCATCCGTGAGATCTACCACTCCGAGTGGCTTTCCAATGTAGTCATGGTCCCTAAGAAGGATGATTCACTTCATATGTGCATTGATTTCAAGCATATCAATCGGGCCGGCCCGAAAGATCACTTCCCTCCCTGCATCGATCAGATTGTTGACTGGAGTGCGGGGTTTGAGCGCTTGTCTATTTTTGATGCATATTTCGGGTATCATCAGATCTGACTGTATGGCCCCGATGAAATAAAAACAACTTTCATCACCCTATTCGGGTGCTTTTTCTATGTCACCATGCCATTTGGTCTTAAAAATGATGGAGCCACATTCATGAGAATGATTCAGAAGTGCCTTCTCACTCAAATCAGTCGGAATGTGGAAGCATACATGGATGACATTGTGGTCAAGTCTCGCAAAGGTTCCGACCTACTAACTGACCTCGCAAAAACCTTCACCAACCTAAGAAGGTACGATATCAAGCTTAATCCGTCAAAGTGCACATTCGGAGTTCCAGGTGGAAAGTTACTTAGTTTTCTCGTTTCCGAACGAGGGATTGACGCCAGTCCAAAAAAAGTTGATACCATCCTCCGAATGAAACGCCTTGTGCGTCTGCATGACGTTCAGAAGCTGACTAGTTGTTTGGCCGCCTTGAGTCGATTCATTTCTCATCTCGGTGAAAAGGTCTTACCTCTTTACCGATTGATGAAGAAATCTGATAAGTTCGAGTGGACTAAAGAAGCTGATGCAGCGTTTGCAGAGCTCAAAATCCTGCTTTCCACCCAGCCGGTGCTCGCTGCGCCAATCAGCAAAGTGCCTTTACTGCTTTACATTCCAGCCACTGGACAAGTTGTCAGTACAGTACTCACAGTCGAGCGAGTAGACGAAGGAAAATTTTACAAGGTTCAGCATCCAGTATATTATCTCTCTGAAGTTTTGACTCCATCCAAGCAACGATTTCCACATTATCAGAAGCTTTTCTATGGAATATACATGACCATGAAGAAGGTTGCACATTATTTCTCTGATCACTCCATTACAGTCGTCAGCGACGCACCATTATCTGAAATTCTGAATAAGAGAGATGCAACTGGTCGAGTGGCAAAATGGGCGATTGAACTCCTTCCATTGGATATCAAGTTTGAGGCAAAGAAAGCTATCAAGTCCCAAGCAATCGCAGATTTCCTTGCCGAGTGGATTGAGCAGCAATTGCCGACTCAAGTTCACTCGGAGCATTGGACTATGTTCTTTAATGGCTCCAAGATGCTGAATGGTTTAGGTGCTAGGGTAGTATTGGTATCCCCTCGTGGAGACAAGCTTAGCTATGTTCTCCAGATTCATTTTGATTCCTCCAATAATGAAGCCGAATATGAAGCACTTTTATACAGGTTGTGTATGGCCATCTCAATCGGCGTCCGTCGCCTTATGGTCTACGACGACTCAGATTTGGTGGTTAATCAAGTGATGATGGAATGGGATGTCAGGAGCCCGGCCATGACTGGTTATTGCAATGCAGTAAGAAAGCTGGAAAAGAAGTTTGAAGGATCAGAGCTTCACCATATACCCTGACTAAAAAATCAAGCTGCAGATGAGTTGGCAAAGATAGGTTCAAAGAGAGAGGCCATTCCCCGCAATGTGTTTTTTGAACATATTCATTCACCTTCAGTTCAGGAAGATCCTTTCACTGAAGAGTCACCACAGCCCAAGAGCGCCACTGACCCGACTGAAGTCGAAATCCCAGCCGTGGTCGACTTAGTCATGGAGGTTTTGGTCATCACTCTCGACTGGACGGTGCCATACATTGCATACATTATTAGGAAAGAACTTCTAGAGGATGAAGAAGAGACTCGACAGATCGTCCGACGATCTAAAGCCTTTACCGTGATTAAAGGCAGTTGTTCAGAGAAAGTGCAACTAGGGTCTGCCAGAAGTGCATCATGCCAGAAGAAGGCTGAATGATCCTCAATGATATTCACTCGGGGACCTGTGGTCACCATGCGTCCTCTCGGACCATCGTGGCCAAAGCATACCGAGCTGGATTTTACTGGCCATGTGCCAATGAGATGGCAAAATAAATAGTGGACAAGTGTGAAGGCTGTCAGTTTTACTCCAACATGTCCCATAAACCTGCCTCAGCTCTGAAGACTATTCCACTCGTCTGGCCTTTTGCTGTGTGGGGATTGGACATGGTTGGACCTTTGAGGACTGGCAGGAGTGGATTTACCCATGTGCTGGTGGCAGTCGACAAGTTTACCAAATGGATCGAAGCCAAGCCCATTAAAAACCTTGAAGCAAGTACAGCTGTAAGTTTCATTAGGGAATTGATATTCAGATATGGTGTTCCGCATAGCATCATCATGGATAATGGATTGAACTTCAACTCTGATGAATCTAGAGCCTTTTGTGCTTCCCAAGGCACGAGGGTCAATTACGCTTCGGTCGCTCATCCTCAGTCGAATGGGCAGGATGAGCAAGCAAATGGATTGACTCTCAAAGGACTGAAACCTCGGTTGATGCGTGACCTCAAGCATGCAGCAGGGGCTTGGGCCAATGAACTCCCATCAGTACTTTGGGGATTGAGGACAACTCCTAATCAGTCGACTGTACAGACTCCATTCTTCTTAGTCTACGGAGCCGAAGCCGTACTCCTGAGTGATTTTCTCCACAACGCGCCTCGAGTCGAACTCTTCTCAGAAGAGGAAGTAGAGCAGGCTCGACAAGATGCAGTCGATCTCCTGGAAGAGGAAAGAGAGATGGCCTTGATCTGGTCGACCATTTATCAGCAAGACCTGCGTTGATTCCATGCCAGAAACATAAGGGGTCGGGCATTTCAGGAAGGAGACCTGGTTCTTCGAGTGGACCAGCAGAAACCACACAAGCTCGCTCCTGCTTGGGAAGGCCCTTTCATCGTCACCAAAGTGCTCCACACCGGAGCATATCGTCTTTTCAACGTCAAGCAAAATAAAGATGAGCCACGCGCTTGGAATGCGGAACTGCTTCGCCCTTTTTACTCTTAAAGTATTTAGACTGTTGAGATGTAATAAGAAGTACCTTTTAGTGCGATTATCAAAAGCCATGATTTTATAGTCTTCCGAATGATTGTTGTTCATTTTTTACATGTTCTAAAATCTTCCAGTGGGTGCCTTAGCTGTGAATCCATTTCGCCTAAGTTGAAGACAAAAAATCCTACCAAGTGGTGAGTCTGCCTCTCACTCGGGGGCTTAGCTGTAGTCCAGTACTTGCCTAAGTGATAAAAAATCCTACCTAGTGGTGAGTCTGCCTCTCACTCGGGGGCTTAGCTGTAGTCCGGTACTTGCCTAAGTGATAAAAAATCCTACCGAGTGGTGAGCCAGCCTCTCATTCGGAGGCTTAGCTGTAGTCCAGTACTCGCCTAAGTTTAAAAGGTCCTACCAAACGGTATGGGTCGGCCACGACCCCCCCCCAGGGCTGCACCGTCAAGAAGAAGGACGAGATTGTGGGAGCAATCTTCCCGCTCAGGGGCTTAGCTGCACTCCAGTGCTTGCCAAAGTTTGTACTACCGAGTGGTGAGCAATCCTCCCACTCGGGGGCTTAGCTGCAGTCCAGTACTCACCTAAGTTTGAAAAATCCTACCGAGTGGTGAGCAATCCTCCCACTCGGGGGCTTAGGTGCAGTCCAGTACTCACCTAAGTTTGTAAAATCCTACCGAGTGGTGAGCAATCCTCCCACTCGAAGGCTTAGCTGTAGTCCAGTGCTCGCCTAAGTTTGTAAAATCCTATCGAGTGGTGAGCAATCCTCCCACTCGGGGGCTTAGCT